>NW_027467782.1:33977881-34038112 GCF_004210375.1 Tachypleus tridentatus
GTTGCTTTTTTTAATATCATTCATGCTTTTTCATTTATAAATTTGACTGCTCATGGGAGAGATGTAATTAAACATTAAGGGTTTTTTTTTCTCTCTAGCACTATACTGTTTCTGCTTCTGTTTGTTTAATTTGTTTGTTACATGAAATTCCAGTTTTGAAGATCCCAAACTTGTAGATGTTTACAGCATTGGAACTACTAGTAAACATTTGTTAATGAAGAAGAATTTTTGTAACATTACTCCTGTTACTGATTGTAAACAGAAGACTTAGTACTCCTGATTTACATATTAATTTATGTTAGTACAAGTATAGTACTATATCATGTTGTTGTTTTTTTAATTCATGGAATACCTATTGTGAATCATATTAGATACTCAAGAGATTCAGACAAATGAAAAAGGTACAGAGCAATATAAAATTCTCACAAAAGATAGCCATGTTTAGATAGTGAGTAAAAACTTTTCATGTTTTGTTTTTGTTATTTGTTGGGAAAAAAAGTCAGAGTGGCCTTTTAACTAATATAAAACAATTTGTTAATGATAGTGCAAGTTCCCTTGCACAGGCCTTCAACAGTTACAGAGATTAGTGATAAGGGTTAACATTTTCTGTGACCATTAGTTGTCTTAAGGGTTCAAAATATTTGTAAGCTAATAACCATCATGAAGGGTGGAAACTTCTGTAAGGTATCAGCCTCTGTGTTTCTTAAATGTTTTCACAAAAACTCTTAGTTGTTTACAATCCATTTTGTCAGGTTGGACTTCAATGGTCACATCATGATTCAAACTGCTTACTCTTGAATGTTCAACATTTAGTTGTTTCTTGTCCCAGCCTTTTGTATTACTTTGTTTTGACCATAGGCAATTTTTTTTTCAGAATAGTATGTTACTGTGGACATGAATAATTAGTGTAAATATGTGTATATTGCTTTGATGTTTTGAACTATGAAGTGCTTCTTTATGCTTAGTTTTACACTTCTGGAAACAGCTAAAACCATTTAACTCAATTGGGATTTTAACACTAGTTAAAAGGTTATAAAATTTGATAATATTGTCATGCTTTTGCTTTTGTGTAAATGATAAAAAATTGATCAGAGAAACTAACTTTAAGACATAATATTTATAAGTAGACTTCAAATAAAACAAGTCAGAACTATTTTTGTGTGTGTGTGTGTTTGGAAAATATTTTATTAATCATTATAAACTTATAACTGCTACAAAGAAACTGTATAACATACTTATTTTTCTGGTTGTGTTAGATGTTGATGTTTTTCAGTTTGAAGAAATCAAGTTTTGTGGAATGTTTTTTTGTTCAGTAACTGAGAAAGATATTTATCTGTGTTGTACATTGTATGTTTTTTTTGTTTGTGGGTTACATTTGTTTTCCACAAAATAGTTTATTGTAACTTATCTGTTTATACCTTTGTTGCTGAGTTTTTGGGAGATAGTTTTCAAGTGCCTTTTGTGTGCAAACCAAACAATTTCCATAAAATCAGTTTATAAGTTTTTGGTAAATTTATCCTATTTAATAACACCATTTTTTTGCTTGAGTTGTATATAGAGCAATATTTACATGTTTATGTACACAGTATATTTATTACTTGTTTTGGTTTCTGAAAATATTGGATGGATGAATGGATAGAATACATTAAAAGTTAATTGTATACTTAGTGTCGTTTTGTTAGCTGGTGTTAATTTTTAATGTTTTAAACAGTAATTTGTATGTATTTACGAGTACTATATTATATGAAACTATGTTGTTTTATCCAATAACAAACAAGCATACTTCAATGAGATGTTGGTTGTTGTTTTTTAAGTTAAGAAATAATAATACAGTTGTTAACAGAATGACTAGTACATAGTTTCCAAAATGTTTTTTGTAGATTGTTTTTATTATAGGATGTGTGTGACTTACAGATATTGCTGTATGGTCACAGTTCTTTGTAGTAACATTTACTATGCAACTCTAGATACATATACTTCTCCCTCAAGTACTTTTATCAGACATCATTTCATTTGTAGGTCATAAAAACGTGATGAATATAATCTACAGCCTTTGTTACTGTTTGTTTTTAACAACTAAAATAAGAAGACAATTTTTTATGACACAATATCAAGATGTTCCTCTCATTTGATACTTCTGCTTATAATGATGTAAAATTATTTTTATGGAAGTAAACATCACAACTTTATTCAACATACATTATTATTGTGGCATTATATTTTATTTCATAACATTCAGTTTGAGATGTTTTAAGGATAGTTTGGTACAGCTGTAGCAATGTATCCTTGTCTGATAAATTTTTTAGTGTTCCTCTTTCTTTTGTTCATGCAATCATGTGTCCTAATTTGATATTAAGTACAGTGGTTGTGAAGGAAAAAGAAAATTTACTGAATTTTTAACATGATACAGGATATTTGAATATTTTGAGTTATTTGCTTGAATCATTTCATAATGTTCATTATGAAGAATGAGGATTTAACAATCTGGATTAAACAGAAGTTTATTTATACATTGCTATTTATCTTCAGTTAAGACATTTTTACATTTTTCTGTTAGAGATTCCATCTTTTGATTTCCCATCCTATGTTATAATCCTTGTACAAATTTTACAACCCTAGTCATTCCCATTTGGTGATCACGTTTGTATGTATATCTTCCCCCTTAAATAGCTGATTGGCAAATAGCAAGATTTTGCCCCAGCTGTTATTATCTTTGAAGAAAGTTCACTGAATAAAGTAAATTAACATTTTTCCAGGGATATTTTTAGCATGATACAGCCATGTTCTCAAAGCTCTCTTTACCTTCAATTGTAAATTCAAGAAGGTTTACTGTTAGTAATAGGGATAACACAAGATGAGTCTGTAAAAATATTTTATATATCAGTTTTTTTACTTCCAATAAAAAATTTCCTTACAAGAAAACGAGGACAGTTTCACACTATTAACTCATCATCTCTTTTGTATGCCTTTTTTCAAGGAGCTTCCATTAATAAAAAATTAACTTCTCATACTGAACCTGTAGCTTAAGGTAGGCATGTTGCTCTCTTTATAATCATGAGGTCCTGTGTAAGTAAGTAGTAACACAAAAAGTAATTTAGAATGTATAAGAGTGATATTCAAATGCAAGTAATAAAGTAATACCACCCTAACCAACAATGGAATTACAAGAGAATGATTGTCACATGCATTTAAAAAAATTAATGTTATGTGGTAGTTAGTCTTTGGAAATTCTTAAAACTGTTTAACACCTTAAAACTTCCCCTTGTGGAGACTGCCAAATAAAACTGATGGTCCAAAGATTTTGAGATGCTTGTTAAAATGTTTTGGGATATTTGTAATCAGTGTGATATAATGGTCAGGGTCGTGTAATTCTGTGATAAAATACTTAAGTCCTGTCTATTGACTTGAAGATCCCTTGCATATTTGGTCTGGCATGGCCAGGTGGTTAAGGCACTCAACTCATAACACGAGAGTCGCTGGTTTGAATCCCGTCACACCAAACATGCTCACCCTTTCAGTCATGAGGTTGTTATAATGTGAGACTCAATCCCACTATTTGTTGGTAAAATAGAAGCCCGAGAGTTGGCAGTGGGTGGTGATGACTAGCTGCCTTCTATCTAGTCTTGCACTGCTAAATTAGGACTGCTACTTCAGATGGCCTTCACGTAACTTTGCACAAAATTCAAAACAAACACACAATTTATGCATATTTACTCTTATTTAAAGGAACTTTGTAACTTTGGACAGTGACATACTGGAAAAAAAAAACCTGTTTTGTTTATTGCTAGTAAATTTTGTTATTTTCGTGCCATTGAAAAATAATTTTGTTTCTTTCTTCTTCTTTGTTTATTTTTCAGAGGTTTCTAAAGAAAATCAAGGAACGATCTTTGTCGCTGAGTGTCTAGGAGAAGAAAACAAAGTAGTACTAGTCAGGAAGATTCAGAATTAAGTGAAGGTGTAGTACTAGTCAGGAAGATTCAATTAAGTGAAGGTGTTAAAATTTGTTTATTTTAATTTAACTATTACATGAAATAAAAGTAGATAACTACCAGTTCTGTAGTGCCTCGCTGGTACAGCAGTAACTCTACAGATTTACAATGTTAAAATTAGTGATTCAATTCCCCTCGGTGGACTCAGCAGATAGCCCAATGTGGCTTTGCTATGAGAAAAACACACACGCCAGTTCAATTAGTAAAAGGTAAAAAGATTTTTACCCAATATAGTTATCATAGAAAACTCTAATTCAACATTTTCTACCTCAAAAATACTTTAGAATTGGTTATTTTTTCATTTTGTAACATTTTTTTGATAAAAATTGGAATGAAAATTTAAAAAATGTAAACTTGTTTGCATACAGCTTTGAGGGGAATCTCTTGTAAATGGTGCGACTTTAAATTATTTTCAAATTTTCATTCCATCCCAAAACATTGGTTTATAGATAAATAAACTATCATACTTTAAATACATAATTAAACATTTTATGTTTCTTTCCTTATTTTTATTATTACAGTTTTTCAATTCCACCCTTTTATAATGTCACAGCATGTAGTCTGAACTACAATGAAGAAAAGCATAAAGAATATAGCTACAAATAAGGTTTGAATGCCATTAGATGGAGCATATTATAAACTGTTTCCATCAGTGTGAAGCAAGTAAAATATTTAAGCAGAGGTCCTTAGAGATGAACAGAGGAATCTTGTGAAAAGTTTAGTAAACATAAAACTAAACTAGAGATCTGATACTTTTATTTTTAGTTTCTTTAGGTGTGTTTCTCATTGTTAAAAGGTGTTTTTTGTATTAAATTATATCTGTTTGAAAGCTATGAAAAGTTTCTCTTACGACCAGACATTAGTTAAATTTAGAGGGTAGTGAAGGTAACACCAATATATTATTTTGATTCAAATCCTTATTTATTTTGTTAGGTTTATTGTATGTAAATAACACAAGTAAAATAACTTGATGAAACTTACATGAATAGATGGCAACTGCCTGTTGGAGAAAAACAAGTGTAGATGATAACATTTGGAAAGTCTTCCACCTCTCGTCTTCAAGTGGAAGACTTCAAAATTTCATCCTCTACACTTGTGATTTTACAGCAGTTATCGTCCATTGAACTAAGTTTCATCACAAACACTCTGTTTAAACAAACAATCAAAGAATAGTAAAACAACGTGTTATTTTGTGAAGATAGATTGGTCAAGTCTAAGAATATGGTTAGCAAACATATTTTTAACTACTCTGACCATTTTGGTGGTGATACCTTTGTTAAAGTTCATGATGGTAGGTTATGAATAAATCTTTGTAACAGAAAGAGCCAGAAAATTTGAAAAGTATTAATTACTGAAGAAGGTATATAACAAATCTCAATAAAAATGTATTTATTTTCATTATGATTGAATATTCATATCTTTTATCAGGCTTGCAAAACTGTGTCAATAAAGCACCAACTATCTGTACAAATGTAGCTGTTCTGTTTTCACAGTTTTCAGAAAATATTTACAGGGTCATCACTGTGACCAGTTGTACTTGGGCACAGTTTATAATTTGTCAAATTAGCTCTTCTGAGTCATTAGGTTTAAATGTTTGTACTTTAGCACAGATGTGACACCATTTAAGAACTTTCATGAAATTGTATTTTGTAAACATGAAAATGTAATTATATAAAGCTGTAGGTTTAAATTTGGGTATTTGTCTGTAGTTTGCACTGAATACTATAAAAGTGATTTGGAAGTCAAGATAATGAAATTTCATATCCAGAAGTACTTAAAATATTATAATTGTAAATTATTCATAGTGAAATGGTAAAACACCCTTTATGTTAAAAATGTAAAACTGTGACAGTTATGCTGTACAACATAGTGATTAAATGCTAACAAAGCTTTGTGGAAACTTAACGATAACCACGATGTCACATTACATTTCCCAGATAAATATTCTTCAAGATTTTAATACATTTCACCATTTCAACTTGTGACTGGTTAGATATCTCACAATAATGTTAATATGATATTTTTATTTTAAAAAAATTTCAGGATTGGTAATTTTCAATTTTGTTTGTATAAAATACATCTTTACTATAAAAATATTGTCTGGTCATTAGTAACTTTAGTGACACAGATTTTATCGTATCATTATTATTTATCTCGGATGCATTGCATGGTATTTTTAAATATTGTAAGTATATATTTTAAAGTGTCTAACAGATTGTATTATTTCTGTATAAAATTGTTCAATATTATTACGTTCTTTATGACAGAGACTTTTTTACTTTGAAAATAATTTATGTTTTGCAATAGATTATGTCAAACAACCTCATGTTGGATTAAAGTTATTAATGGTATTTATCAAGTTTTGGACTTCATCATAAGGATGACCAGAACAGTTTAAAATAGTTCCAATTTATCTTCTTGATTTTTATGACTTCTAATAGATCAGATATTATTATTTCTTTGTTTTTTCTTGTCACATTTTTGAGGTTTATTTCAGTAATAACTTTATATTTTTCATTTATATCTTTGTTATGGATATTTAAATATAAAACTTTGTAATTTCTCAAATGTGTGTCAAAATTCTTTATCATGTAAATTAGGGTTTCCCAGAATGGTTGATATTGATCCCCTTGGTTTGGTGAGACTGTAAAGGGGTGAATAAGGACTTAAGTGTTGATAGGAGGACAGAAATAACTCCTGTGCTAAAGTTGTCCTATGCATCTAACTGCTGTATGACTCTCCAAGTTTGTATGTTGTTAAAACTGCAATTAGTCATGTAAATGGTTGGACTTCTGAAGAGACAGAGAAATAGGTTTAATGTTAGAAACTTCAGAGACTCAAACTCTGAAACCTACAGTCCGATATTCATCAGGCAACTTTTAGAGAAAACCTCATTCTTTTTTCACATTTTATGTTTCCTAATGATTGCATCATAAAAGTTGATTATATTTTGAAGTTTCACTTCTAATTTATGTTCTATGAATTTGAGAATCAGTGACTGCTTTATAAATTTCTAAAGGGGTCAGCATCTCAAAAGGCTTTAGGAAATCCTGATATTATTTTGATATATTTAGGTGTATGATATACGACGTACTTGTGCTGTTTATGACCTCTAAGTTCTTATCATTCATGTTCTATGTAAAGTATAAAATCAGTGGCCTTTTTTAATCATTTCAAACCAGTTCATGTGTTTGGTCGAATAAACGTACAACAAAAAATTTGTCATTATCAATTGCTAACTAATTTCTGTGTGTTATGAAAACAATGATTCAGGTGATTCTGAGTCAGACTTAGAAGAACAGCAGTGACACAGCTAGTTGCACCAGTGGTAGTGTGACTGAGCATATAGTCGAAGAAGAGTTGAGTGACTACGGTGAGCACAGTGGACTTAGTGTTGAGAGTGTCACGAGCACTGCTGTTGACTGCAATGGAGGACAAGAAGAAAATTTGACTAGTAATAAGGCAGTTCTGCAAAATGGACTTGATTGTATTAGCATTAAAAGTAAAAATTTTGTTACACAGTGTTATTTTATGCTCAGATTGATAAAAATAAGTGTCTGGTATTTCAGTTTTAAACATTTTTGTTTTGTATAATATTTTAATATGATGAATGTTTTTGTCAGTCTTTGGATATAGTCAACAGCAAAATATCTTTTTTGAGTAATATCATCTTAAATATAGGTCTCTAGTGGAACAGGAATTGACACCCTCAGTGGTTGAAGTCATTAAAATCATCAACCAAGAAGGACTTTTGCCAGGTATCAAAGTTGTTGCTGATTGGCTAATCATCAATAGTGACATTATTGTAACTTATGGAGAGGTGATTAAAGCTGTTACTTTGTTTAAATTCTGGTATATTTATGTTAAATTGTAATTTTTTCTGGAGTGTTATTATCTTACTACAAGTTATTTTAAACTGTGGTCTTCATATATGATATCACTATTTTTGCTTTAAATAACCAATTTGTTCTAGCATTTGATTTATATAAATATGTATGACTAATTGCTATTTGATCATTTGATATCGTATGGTAATTTTTATATGGAATCAAACTTTTGATATGCACTGCTGGCCAAAACCTTAAAGCCAGTGAACATGAACAAATATGCATTTTGCATTGTTAGACTCAACCACTTATTTGAGTCGAGCTTCCGAAAGATGAAAATAAGAAAAGGGAAAATAAAAATAAAAAACTTTTTAGCATTTAATAGGGAAAATGTGAACACTATGAAATTAGCCTAAATACTAGCTGGTCAAAAGTTTAAGACCATACAGAAACGAAGCATTAATCGGTAAACACGTAATGAAATTTAGTCATTTGTGTTCAAGCATTAGCGTTGTCAACATCTCCCACTGACATCTCCTGTGTTACAATGGATAAAAACATGGCAAAGACTAAAAAGCTGACAGAGTTTGAACTTGGCAGAATTGTTGAGCTGCAAAAGCAAGGTCTCTCTTTAATGTTGCAAATTTCTTAAAAGACCCTGAAAGATATGGAATGAGAATTTCAAGTGGTTGGGCCAAGAAAATTTCACCGGTGTTGAGCAGTGTTGATGCAGAATGTAGATCAAGAACAATAAGATAGCATCTGTGAGAGAAAGGCTTTGAAAACTGTAAACGTCTTTAAAGGCCATGCCTCCTTCCACACCATGAAACAGCTCAGTTAAACTTTGCTGAGAAGCACCAAACATGGGACCTAGAAAAGTGGAAGAAGGTTTTGTTCTCTGATGAGAAAAAATTTAACCTGGATGGTCCAAGTGGCTTCAAACGTTACTAGCACGATAAGGATATCCTGGGGTACTTTCTCCTTCCAGTATTATACAGGGGCATCAAACAGCAGCTGGTTACATTGGCATGTTGGAGAGAGCATCCTTATTGACTGAAGGCCCTTACTTTTGTGAAAATGACTGGATCTTTCACAAGAATAATGCTGCAATCCACAATGCCCACAGCACAAAGAACTGTTTCATGGCGAATAACGTGATTCTTTTGGACCATCCAGCGTGTTTGCTTAAACTGAGCCCCATTGAAAATGTTTGGGGGTGGATAGCAAGGTCTTTGATGTGAAAGAATTAGCAAAAGTATAATATTACTACATATATATAGACAGATAGACCAATACCTGGTAGTTGTTGTGAACTTACTGGACTGCTTTAAGTTGCTGTTAGTTTAATGCTTGGTATTTTCCGATGCTAGTCCTCCAATTGTTCAAGGTTTTGTCTGGAATGGACCAGAATGGAAACAAACACAGCCTTTGCCAGAGGACTTTACCCTACGTGGGCTAGCCCCACTTGAGAATTTTCACCTTCAGTTGGAATTTGATACATCCTATGGACTTAGTTCGAAAGAAGAAGTTAGTAATTGTTGATTTAAGTCAAATTAAATTATGTGATTTATTTGCTTACACATAATAATAAAACTCTGAATATGCAAAAGAAGTAATCTAGTAAAAGAAGAAAACTATCACATTTTGACATAATAACCTTCTACAATATAAATATTTATCTCTGCTTAGTTTTTTTTTGTTGTAGTTATTTGGAATTTTTAAAAGAAGTTCTATATGTGGAATTCTGACTAACCAGTTGTTATTTCATCTAGAAACAGTTGGATATGTAGCTTTTTTTGTATCACATGGTTGATCTTTATATTATAAATAATTATATTACTGTGTAGTAAATTAAAACTTTATTGGATGATAAAACTTAAGTTTTGTACAAATAATTTAGTGCACTTACCCTGTCACAACTCACATTTCATCCTTCCATAACTTAGAAATAACAACGTACTTTTGTTCAGGCAAATGTTTCAACATTTTTCTGCAGATGTTCTTCAGGTAAGTAGCTTAAGTGGGATGTGTGGAAGGCTGTAAGCTTACAACTAACCCTGTAAAAGTGATATATTACAACAGTCTCTCTGTAATAACTTATAGTTGTTTGGCTCTGTTTTTTTGTTGTTGTTTTCCTGAATTACACGTTGTACTCAAGTTTAGTGATTGCATAAAGGCTTCTACAAGTCATTATATGCTAGTGGTTTATGTCTATTTAATTTGTGTAACGAGAGTGATGTAAGGTTGTGGGATATAACACTGGAACATTCATTGTAACTGAACAATGTCATATATATGTTGTTACTGCCTTCATTCTGTGTAAACATAGTTACTTTTGTTACTTCAGTATCCAAACTTTTGTCATGAGAACACTGAAACTGGCCAGTTTAGATAAAATGCTTGTGTTTAATTTTTTTTTGCTCTCCAGCTTTCATTAGTTCTCTTAACTTTTTTACAATCATTTTGTGTGTTGTAATAATTAATGTTTATTTACCTGTTAGATATCAGTGGATATGTATTCTGGAATATCATATTATACTACTAATATGTAGACTTTTTGAGGGAAAAAAAAAGTTTATAAATTAATGTACACAATATTAATGAGATTGTTCAAAAGTGTTAAGTTGAATTTTGTGTTAAACTAGATTTGATTTTTTCACACAAGTGTATGAACTAAAATGCATACATAAACATTTGTTTTTTTGCTTGTGGTGTTACTAGGTTTTTCTCCGCATACAGTGTCTTCACAATTTTGGCCAGTTATTAGCTAGGCTCCCAAAGACAGGAGTCAATTTTAACTCTGAAAAAGAATGCTTTACTGCAAGTAACACAGAAAAAGGTTTCAGTGGAGCTGTAAGTACTGAGGCTGTAAGTTTATAACAATCTAAATGTTATTGTGTTATTGACTAGTTACTGGTGTCCATCTCTAAATGTTATTGTGTTATTGACTAGTTACTGGTGTCCATCTCTAAATGTTATTGTGTTATTGATTAGTTACTGGTGTCCATCTCTAAATGTTATTGTGTTATTGACTAGTTACTGGTGTCCATCTCTAAATGTTATTGTGTTATTGACTAGTTACTGGTGTCCATCTCTTTTTCATAACTGTTTCTTTGTACACTTCTCTTTTGTTCTTTTTTTCTGTTTCTGTTATAAGCATTAATGATAAACCAAAAATTTGAATTTGATGCCGACTGAAGAAATGTGTAAATATTATGATAAGACAGTTAAAGAGTAAGTGAATATTTGTTTGAAACTTCCTGATGAAACCATAAACAACAGAAGAGTTTTGGAGAAAGAAAACTAACACTGGAAGTTTTTGTCTGACTTGTATGCACCATTATTCCAAAAACTGAATTGTGAATTTTTTATTAACTTTAGAGAAGTATTGAATTAATTTCATACTTCTGTTTTATGTCATTACACAAGAAGAAACCTTGCACTAATTACTAAATGATATATATGTATATATATAAATGTGTGTGTGTGTATAGTTTCTAGGCAAAGATGAGACTTGTTTAGTTTAGTGCCTGGGTTTTAACAAGCAGAATAAATTACTTTGTTTTTATTTAACCTGTTAAATTTTATTCAGGTATTTGTTGTTTTCAAGAGTATTTTTTAGTGTTAATCTTTTGAATTAATTATATTTCTCAGGGAGTTGAGCAACCTGTAGGTCAAAGAAAACAGATGATGTGGAACATGGCTCATCTGTGGTTGAAGGTAGGAATGTTGTGAAAAATATATTGTCATGACTCTATAGTATTATTACAAATGTAAATATATGTTAACTGTCTTGTGTTGTATAAAGCATATCAGTTTATGATGTCTATTTATTTTTTATATATTTTTTGTTCTTGTTTGCAAATTCTACTTGACTAATATTTTAATGTTAGTGAATTTTCCTTTAGTATACAAATTTTTTAAATAATGAAACATATCAGTAATATTTTTTTGATTCATATGTCTAATATTTCACTGATATGGGTATGTGGATCTAGGCTGATGTGAATGATTTGGAATCTAAAGTGAAAGGAGGAGGATTTCCCCAACTTTCCCCTTATCTGGTTCCTGACATTAGCTCCTTCTGTCAACATTTGGCATTGTTAAAGCAGCTGAGATTATCCAAGAGATTTGTTATTGTGCCATCTGTTGGTAAGTACATTCAGTAGCACAGTTTACTTCCACTATTAGTTTTTGCTTCGTAATTAATAAATAAAACTGAAGGTTATAGATACTCTTGTTGAGTCAAGTTACTCAGCACAATATGAAAGTCAAACATAGAAAATTGTGTTATTCCCTTCTTACTCAGAGAGGTTGTTCCACTATTACTTCTAGAACCTTCTAAATGTGTGTTGAAAGTTTTTAATACAAATTTGTATTTCATCTGCTATTTTCTCAATTTTTAACACTATATGGGTGCTCTCTGTTTGACTGGCCTTGTAACCAACACAACAAAACATGATATCTTAATTATCCTTTCCTTCTTTTTAGGATGACTGCAGATTTCAGCAGAAAATTACAATTATTTATCCTAAATGGCAACAAGCTTGTAACAGTGTACTTCTGTTTTTAATTTTGTTGTTTTGTTTCTCTTTTATTCATGCTTCATTATAATCTATAGTAACAAAGTGCAGGGATTTTATTTTAAAAACAATTAGGATACGTCACCTATCATCTAACAACATATATTCTTTGTGCATTCCTCAAGGCAACAAAATTCCCATTTACCTTTTTTTTTAATCTAACCTATTAAATTTTTAATTTGTACATTTTAGGACTTTTTGGTTAAAGTTTACACATCTATAAAAAAAAAGTAACATGTTAAAGAAAAAAATTCAACACTTCAGGATTGAAACCTTTTTGATCTTGGAAGCTGATCTTCATCGAACCTAAGTTGGTTGTCCCAAAAATAATTGTATAATTTTCAAATACTCATTTTGGAAATAAAGTTCAAAGAGTAAACCAGAATTACTCATACTTATCTTTCTTTCTAACTTACCTACTTATGAAAAGGTTTAAAACATTTCATTACCTAGTGGAATACTGATATCCTTTTACTAAAATGAAACAAAGACATTACAGTCACGTAGGTCATAGAATGGCTTTTTTATTGGTCATAAATATGTAATGTTAACAAGAAAGCATGAGTAAATAAATAATTTAGAAAGAGATCAGACATTCTTATTTTAATTTCTGGCCTGTTACTATCTGTTATCAGAGTATCTAATTATGGAATATTGTAACACTTAAAGGGAAGAAAGAAAGCTTAAAACAAATAATTCAGAGCTAAAAGGTATTGTGTGACATGTAGAAATAAAGATTAAAATTTGACATAAATATATCCTTTTTAAACTAATTGAAACTTGAATTGTAAATTATGTATTGATGCCAAGCATTTTCACGTGCATTGACAATAAAGTTGTTTAATTGCATTTTAACTGTAACTTAGTAAAAGTTATGATGTGCACTGAACACCACTATATGACTTGAAGCAATAATTCAGAGTTCAATATTCATTAAGTATTTTTTTTTCTCCTAATTATAAGTGCTTTTTTTGTGTGTGTGGCAAATGTAAGACATGATAGTTTGAATGTGATTTTATTAAAACTCCTTCTTTGTTTCCTCACTTGTTATTAGTGACAGCTGGTCTTGATGAACGTAAGAAAGAAAGTGGGAGCAAGAGAAGCAATTAGGTGGCTGGAAAATGAACTGAGGCATGGAACTAGGTGAGTAACGTTTTTTAGTTTTTACTGAATAACCTACAAGTAAAAATGTTGTGTTGGAATACAAGAAAATGTCTGAAAAGTATAATATTTATCCAACCATATATTTTTATATTCAGTTAAAAAAAATTAAAAACTAACATGTAATATACGTATATTGTGTGGGAAAAAATACTTTGATTCTGTAACCTCCATTATTTTGGTTAAATAATTCATAGTTTATAATGTTAAAAACCATGTTTTAATACCTGTGATGAGCGCAGCACTGATTGGTAGCTCATTGTGTAGTTTGATTTTAAACACTAACCCGTTACCATACTCTTTTTGGTTTGGAAGTATAATTTGTCATCGGTTATTATTATTATTATTTGTTTGTTTTTTTCAATTTTTCTGTGCAAGTTTCATCTATGTTTTTATTCCCAATCTTGAAAATTGAAAATATTCTTTCCAACTTGTAAAGAAAAAAAATAATGCCCTACGTCACGAATTGGAAATTATCTCTATTCTTATACTTGCACTTGTTATTTCAAAATTCTAGGCATAGTTAAAAACATTCTTTATCTTTCAGAAGTCACACTCCGTTTGTCACCTTGTAATAATTTTCATCTTTCAAAAAAAAAATTAAATTCAATAAAACTATTACTGCTATTTCTTAATATTTTCAGCTGGAAAATGATTGTTGTGAGGCAAATATTTTTGACTTAGTTATTACTTGCCATCATATCATTTATAAACATCTAACTAGGGTTACACTACCTCTTTGTTTATTTCTGTATATAAATATATAATAATAAATAAATTGGAAACATTGTTTTGAATTGGTTTGATAGTATAAAAGGTACTAATATTGTTGAGTTTGTTTCTATGTATAAGTGTAATGATAATTAGGTTTAGGATATTTTCAAAACCTCATTAAAAAAAGAGTAATTTCAAGTAACCAATCTTGGATTGAAGACCAGAGCTTACAAGTGTCTCATCCTGGTCCTCTAGACAGAGGTTGGTGTCAAGGCCTAGAATGTTTAAACTAAGAGCAGTGGTGAGAATTTTGAAGACAAGACCACAGTCAGTAGTGCAGTTTTATTAAATGAGATAAGTTTGGCTTAAAATAGACACTTTTGATACAACCATAACAGTCATAAATAGAAAAGTCTTAAAGAATAGGCTAAATAAGTTTTGGTCAAAACAAAGATAAGGTTTGCGTCTTTACAGAATATACTTTGTTATAGTGGTACTCAAATGTTTTATGTTACTGCCAATAACAACAACAGATACACAAGTTTTACAAAGTGCAGTCCATCCCAGAATTTTTTGGTTGGAATTTCATCTTAACATCTGATGTATTACAAAATGGGATACTTCTCTTTGACACTGTATTGTGATTATTATTATTATTATTGCTTGCCTATTAATAATAATAGTTAGAAAAGAAGTACCATTTGATAAATATATTTTTATAAGCTATGTCACAAAAATTACCAGTTTATTACATTTTGTATAGCATTGCCAAATCAATGTGAAAACTTTTTTCTCTAACTTTATTGTTATTTTGAACTAAACCTCTGAAAATTAATGCAATGAATACCTGAGCACATCCCTGTAATATCAGGACTACAACACAGGAATCATTTTTCAGAGTTCCTTAACAACTATTGCCATCCTTTCATAGGTTTATCAGTGACTTTTGGAATTTTTTTTTTTTCTTCAAATTTAGCTGTTGGTTATTTATTGAAGCCACTTGTGTGCATTTTGCATGAAGAGAGGTTAAACAAAAATATTTATTAAATCTGTTTATAATCTGTTTGGTCTCAATGATCTTTGCCTTTCATTTTTAACACATTGGATTCTGTTTTTTCAACGGAGAAATTTGAATATGCAAATTTGACAATTTTGGGCTGAATAAAAAAAAATTAAAACTGTTCCTTTAATTCTGAGAATTTTTGTGTGTGTATGTTTTACTAGGTACAGAGTATTACTAGTGACAAACAGAAGGTTAAATCTAAAATATGTGTGGTGTTTATCATACTACTCTTACTGTAGAAGTTTTACCTCAGAACTGCTTTCAGTATTGGTAAAGGTAATTCATCTTTCTTCAGAAATTTATATTGATTTTAAAATAGTGAACTTTGGTGTAGATAACTGATTTTCAGTGCAAACTGGGATGCATGAGACAGAAGAGACATATATCTTTGCTTAAGTTATAATTATTATTGCAAGTAGAAATCCTATGCTAAATGTAATTTTCATTTAAACAGTGACTCAAAATATGTATAAGGTATTTTTAATTGAGTACAGGTATCATACTTTAGTAACTTGGTATTCATTGAGCTACCACAATAAACAAATTCTGTAGTAGTCTTAGTTTTGAATGGATGTCGTAAATAACTTCTGGATACTTAGGTGAGAATCTCTGGTTTGTAACAAGGCAGTTTAAGTTATTGTTATATGTTATATTAGTATTTTCAAAATCAGTAACTTTTTCACACAAATAAGCTGTGAATGAAGTGCTTTTAAGTGAAGGATATTTCTGTCTATTATAAGTAAAATGCTGTTCCTTTCAAATTGGAATTTCAAAATTTGATTTTAATTTGTTATTAAGATCATTGATATTTATGAATATCAAAAACCAAATTATCTATATTTATTGTAATCACAGAAAAATAAGAATAAACAATAACTCATAATAACTGCCTTTGCCTTTAACATTTTTTCATTCTTCATGTTTTGATACTGAATTTATTTACATTTATACATACACAAGGTGCCTAGTTTGGTAAAAGATAACAAAGTAACATATTTAAATAATGAATTTATTCTGTTCTGTTTTTCTGTGACATTTCAGACATTTTTCAGGAAGTAAATACCATGTGACATAGAAACTGTATATTTTGTGGTTAATATAAGAAAACAATTTTTTACTGGGTTGGATATTGCTGCAGCATATACTACACTGTTTTTATAGTACACATGAAATCTTTTTAACATTACAGTAATATGTGCACACAAAAATATGTATTTAATTTTTAGTAAATATGAGGCCTTTACTCTAACGTTTTAGCTTTCTTATTCATTTCTACCGTAGATTTTTGTTTATTTCATTTATTTCTTACTTTATGTATTGATCAACACTTGCCACAATCAGGTCAAACTGTGAACATCATGATTTTTTTAGAGTTACATTCAAGATTTAATTAAACTATGTCGTTATTATGTATGAATAAAGTTGGCATCAAAATTTAATTAATATTTTATAAACTTTAAGTTCTTAACTTTACAAGGATTTATTTTTAAAATGCCCAGTTTCTTTTGATATGAGAATGTGATACTTGCTTTTCAGGTTTTTCTTCTTCTCTGATTTATTTATCAACTCTCTGAAAAGTACAAAATTTAACATAAATTACTCATTATGATATAGATATTACTTAGGCAAAACATAATTTTCATAACTTTCTTGTTACTTATTTACAGAGCCATAAACTAGAAAATCAGAACCACCTTGCAACACCCATCTGTCATATCCTGTCTTACACAAATTGCCAATAGTTCACTTGGATATTTTATACCATATTATTTATAATGAATGGAAAGCCAAAGCTGTAATCTATAAAATGACGTAATTTTGTACATTGTCTGTTTCCATTTTTAGTTTCACATTTGTTCTCACTGGCATCACATCAACAAGCTCAGCTGGATTTTGAGGCTCTTATCACATAGTTAGAAAGCCGGAAAAATTATGATAATTATTGGAGATGTGTAATTCATCCATGTAATTTTTCTTTATTTTCTGGTGTACATCATATAATAACAATTAATAAGTTAGATGAGGTAAGATAAAGAGAAACAATAATAAACATTCTTCACAAGATTTTTCTTACTGTTATGTAATTTGATATGGTAATTTAAGCTTTGAGTTTCCAAGTAACTTACTACTTGTATGTGATGGGATTATTAGTTGGAGGCAGTTCAAAGGGCAATAAAATTTAAGTAAAAACAGATGTCTACTGTTTTAGTATAAATGTAATTTGATGTCAAATGTGAAGTTGCTTGAGAATGAAAAATGAAAAGATAATTTAGGTCAACTTTGTATATAGGGTACTGAAAAGTAAATTTTATAATTATTGAAAAGGTTTTTAGAGATTACATAAATTAGTAAATTGTCAAATGAATAAAAGTATTTTTAATTTTAACATGAAAGTCACTTTGCACTTGGACTAGTTAATAAAACTACTTGATAAATTTAGAGGCAAACCTTTATTAACAAGTACTTCATTAAAAATATGTATTTTTTATATACAGAGGTCTTGTAATGTTTACTGCCAAATTGTGTGAAAATACTAAAATATTAAAAGTAATAGTATGGAAATGAGAATGAGTATAAAATGGTTACAAACTTGGTTTATTTGACAGAGCTCATGTGAATAAGATTAATTAAAAGCAGCTACATACATTTTTGTTACCAATATGGTTTACACACTTCCAATTCCATCTGGAAGGTGCACAAATCCCTTTGGTAGCTGAAATCAAGTTCTTAGGACTTCTTCTTGACAGTAAGCTGACTTTTATTCCACATATTAATTAGCTTAAAGACAAATATACAACAGTACTGAATATGCTTTGCATCCTCTTTTCCACCTCTTGGGGAGCTAATAAGTGCTCTGTACTTAAGATCTATAATTTTATCTAAGAAGGACTGTCAGTCTCTAGACTGTACTTCATCCAGGGGCTTCCTGCATTTCACCAGTCCAGAGTTTGTAAACAAAATCATATGAAGATTACTTCTCGTATGTTTTCAAGTATCTTTAAATTATGTTATAAAGCTCTGACCTCTGCCACAGTATCCCATCTGCCATTGTATCTTTATGCCTTATTGGGCTATGTATTTTGCAGATAGGTAGTCTAAGATTTATACCTTTGGCCTCCGTATTTAGGCAAAGTTGACTGAGATGATTCTGACATTTCATCCTACTACAGAATCTTATATTCAGCTCATCTCACCATGGATTTTTGCTTTCTCCACTTGTTATTCCTTGAGTCACCTAAAGAACTTGGATACTTCTGCCTGAAAGCACAGTGGCATTTATTTAAGAAACACTTTTCAAGTTACTTTTTTTTTACAGATAACTCAATATCAGTTGACCATGGGTTCATCTGTGGTTTGCAACAACTTTGTATTAGTTTAACAGTTTCCTTTGTGCTCTGTGTTCATTATTCAGTTGTATGTAATATCACTTGCTCTGAAATATATAGAAGTTAGCACTACTCTAATTGTATAATCTCTACTGACTCTCTTAATACTATGAAGGCTGTGAAACCACTTAATATTAGTTCTCATTAAGTTGTCTTGAGTGTTGTAAAATGAATGTACTATTTCTCCCTATCACTTCTTTCTGTACAGTTTTTAGCCAGCCATTTCTCACCTTTTTAACCATTCCAATCATGATCATTTGTTATGCCTGTTAGGACTCTGTAGTGTTAAGTGACTCATACTGACTCATATCGACGTGCTAAGAATCAATTGTTCATATATTGGATCCTTTGTTTTCCTGTGACTTATCTTCCATTACCTTCATAAGGTGGCTTTGTAAATGATTTACATAAGCCTATAATAAATTATCATTACAGAAGAGGAATCTTCTGTAGGTTGCATCTTACTAGATTCATCATATTTCTGTTATTAACCATCCCAGTTGAATTGCCCTCTATAAGACATTGAGTGGGCTCATATGTGGACTACTACTACTAATTTTCTATTTCAGTTCTTACATTATCTGGCAGTTTCCTTTTCTGAATGCTTTCAACTAAACAATGTACCTATTTTTACTACATCTGTTAGACTCTAACAGGTAATTTTCTCAATCGTATAGTATTTCATTCCAGTATACCTTTATTTTTTGCTGGATCCCTTCTCTGTTTCACACTAACAACAATTTTAATTATAATTACTATGGGCTGCAACAGGCTGTGTTGAAATGAGGTGTTCCATAAGACTATCTAGACACATATTGGATGGTATCACCTTATTATGGACTGCCACTCATGGACAATCACAAGTAGAGCTAAAGGAAATCCTGGTTGTCCCTGCCTATCATCAGGTTGTATAAACTGGGATCAGTTTACTTTCAGACATGTAGGAAACTTGGTTCACATATTGCACAGATTTTAGAGTACTGTTCCTCAGGTCCCTCCAATGCTTTTTATCTCCCAGACGTTACCAGTGATCCTTGGGAGTCCGTACCAACCACAGTTTTCTGTTGTTGAAGTGGCAGACAAAAGCTTTTCCTTCAGATTGTTTGAGCATGTTTCTCCACTCTAGGAGAAGAGGGCAAAGTGGGGGGGCCTTCATACTTTGTTTTCTCCAAGTGTAAGTGGGAGTGGCACCAGCCTCCACGGGAGTGTACTTGTAATTCCAGTTCAGATTTAACACAAAGCTATCTGGTTGGTGAGTGCATGGCCATCCTATTTTATCAATGTTGATTTCATTTATTGTTCATGGAAGGTGATCCACTATCTTCTCATAATTCTGAAAGTGAAGTGGTCCTATTCTAGGTCCTTGGTTGAGCACAGGTACCATGGAGGCATCCTCATGGATGGGTTCTATATATATATATATATATATATTTATAACCATTCTGTTCAAAATACAGCAATGGTGTTCTGATGGTGTAAAGAGTATACCATCCCTTAAATTGAGTGGCATCATAGAATTAAACATCTAAATGCAGTTCTCCTCTTCAATTGGATGTGCTCATCCTATCCTCATGCAGATGTTTGGATCCTGCAGGCTGGTTTTTGAATATCAAGAGAGCCAATCAACTTTAGTCCTCACACAGGATTGGGGTTGTCTATCTGTCTCCCTTGATTCTTCCTTCTGTGAATTGGGTAATGGAAAGTAAGCAGTATATTTCTGTTTCTGTCTTGGGCACTCCCTCATTCTCTCATGAGATATGGATGTTACTGACCTTTGAATGTTTTGGCACAGTCCTACAGTGACAGGAGTTTATTGCTTGCAGTGAGCTTCCAGCAAATACAGGATGACACATTTCCAGATTTCTGGGTCAATCCTGTATCATGCCCTGGAGTCTGTGTTTACCTCACATCCATGATTTTAGGGCCTGAAATGACTGTGATGATCCTTGCCTTACCTTCAAGCAAATGTCAGTACCCAGCGAGGAAGTTTTAGATGTGGTTAACATGATAAATATGAGTTGGTTACGTTTGTGTCTGACATCTTAATTAGATGAACACAATCCTCCTATGGCAGTTCCTGGAGGGGGGCATATAGATACAAGCCAACTTTAGTTGAAACTGGCACAAAGTGTATGTAGAATAAACAGACATACAAGTGAATCACACTTCTGCTTTATATATTTATATTAATAATATTTTAATATAATAGCCTACATTTAATCCTCATGTTAAGGTTAGCAGTTTAATTTTTAACATTTCTAACAAAGGTGAAGAATTGCATATTGTGTTACATAATCTAACAGCTGTTCAGTTTTTAATTAAATTATAATAAATGGTTTCAGCTTGAGTTTTGAGTTAAAAGTTCAAATATGTCTTATGAGAGAAGCGTAAGGTAAAAAATTATTTTCAAACTTTCTTCACTAAAGTTTGAAATACGTTTTCTCTATTTTATTAAGCTTATGATATATATAAGAAGATTGTGATAGTAAACATATATACTGTTACTTTATAAATTGGGAGACTACTGTCAGGCAATATTTTCTGAAGATGGACTTCTCTATGAAGCATGTGTTATGAGTACTAATGAACAAGAAGGGACATGTGTTGTTCACTTTCTTGGGTATGGTAATGAGGAAGAAGTTTGGATTGGAGATCTTCTTGCATCTCAAGGAAAGCATGCAAGAGCACAGCAGGAACTTGCAGCCCAAGGTTATTTTGCTGATAACATTGATGTGGAGGTAAAATATGCATACTCAGTCAGTAATTTAAGACTTGTATAACATTATACATTTATATATATTTATTATATTGACCTTTAGGTCATTGCTAACCTACATCACAGAAGCTACAAGGATGCAGCACATGTGCACCCATCTTACTGTATCCAAGAGCATAAAACTGACCTTTAGTCATCACAAAGTTACCTATCTTGGCTGAGCTTTAGTGGGCTAATATTTTCAGTTATATATGTATTATCATTACTACAATTAACAAATATGTTTTTAAACTTATTTCTTTTGTAAAATATAGAACTGTAAATAAAGAAGTAAAGCAAACAATTATCTCTTCCAGTTACAACCTTTGTACTGAGTTGCTGTTTGCCTTAGGTTGCTAAGATTTAAGAAACTTCACACGTGGAAGATGAGAAATTAAATAATTTTTAAAGGTTTTATATATATATATACATTTGAATAACCAAAAATTTATAAATTACTATATTGATACCATTATAATTTATCAAGTGTAGTAACTAAACTGTATTTGGGTCTTAAAGAATATGAAATTTCAAACAGGCTAAAGACCCAACTTACCAGCACAAAGTAATACTTGAAAATGGTTGAGAAAACTACTTGAGGGATATTTTAAGCTTTTGATTGGATATTCACAAGATGTAAGTGCATATAAGGACCTGTTTTCAAACATGGGAAGAG
The DNA here is from genome assembly GCF_004210375.1 of Tachypleus tridentatus. Lineage (NCBI taxonomy): Eukaryota > Metazoa > Arthropoda > Merostomata > Xiphosura > Limulidae > Tachypleus > Tachypleus tridentatus. Next base: position 34,000,036 of record NW_027467782.1, read on the forward strand.
GTGAGTAGAGCCACTGTGTTTAATTCAGTATATGAATTATATATCAGCAAATAGAAAAGATAGGAGGTTCTTATTTCATATTCTAGCTTCTCAGTATCAGTAATTTGAGTTCCTAATTTGTACAAAACAATAAGCTTCGTACTTGGACACCCAATCTGAACCAATGCTGCATTTAACATACCTTGTGACACACAGAAATCAATGTTTAAAAGTGTTTTTTTAATATTTATTTTTAAATTAAGAAATCAAATAATGTATAATATGAAAATTTACAGTATAATCTAAAATTTAATACCAAACATAATGACATAAATTCATAAAATAGTATTATAGTAGTATTATAATTGCCTAAGAACAAGCTATTTTTTTATGTAATATATTGTAATGAATATATGTGTGTCCATGAAAGATATCATAAGTGAATGTTTTAAAAGTATTGCATGGTATTGTAAACAGTATAAATACAAAAATACTTTGTTTCTAAACTCTGCCACAGTGATTTTTGTATCTAAACTTTATGTAGTATTTGTCAACCTTTGACTGTGTTCTTTTAGGGTTATTCTCATTTTGTTTACAACTATTTAGTCTCAGTGCCAATGGAAGTAGACAGCCTTGATGTCACTGGTTGCTCCACACATTTTTATTTTTGTGTGTTTTATCTTGTACAAAATAATACTTTTTTAAGAATTGAAGAAATCCTTTTAATTATTGCACATAATAAGTTTTTTTCCTTCAGATAACTTAATACTTGCATGTTAAAATGTTTAAATATTTAGTATTGTACTTAAAGCTGGCAGAAGTATGTGTAACATTATTCTAAAACTGAAATCTATAAAAATTAATGATAATTATTGGAATTATTATTTAAAATACTAAAGATTACTTGTAGTAACATCATTCTTTCCAAGAGGTAACTGCTAAAATTACACTTCGTTTCATTTTAAAGGTATTTTAGTTTAAAAATAAAATTGTGTTTTTTTCACCAGGGCCTGGCATGGCGAAGCGTGTTAAGGCATGCGACTCATAATATGAGGGTCACGGGTTCGCATCCCCATCGCGCCAAACATGCTCACCCTTTCAGCCATGGGGACGTTATAATGTGACGGTCAATCCCACTATTCATTAGTAAAAGAGTAGCTCAAGAGTTGGCAGTGGGTGGTGATGACTAGCTGCCTTCCCTCTCGTCTTACACTGCTAAATTAGGGACGGCTAGCACAGATAGAACTCGAGTAGCTTTGTGCGAAATTCAAAAACAAAACAATCTCTTCACCAGAAAGAGTTATTACCTAACTAACTAACTAAACTAACGTGGCAGGGGTTCAGTTTAGAGAGAGAGAAATCAGAAGAGCTCTCTCTCCAACTGGGGTGTTCAGGAACTTTGCAGTTCCTTTTCGTCCCCTTTCGTGGATTGTTATTAAGATTAAGTGGTGTTCTTTTTTTTTTATTATTATTTTAATAAATTAATTATCGTTATTATTCTTGACTTTTGGGTGGAGAATGTCTCACTAAATGTTCTTTTGGGTGGAGGCAAAGGCAGCAGTGGAAAGAAAGGCGGGACCTGTCCCGAAATGAAAAAGTTGGGGAGATGTGAACATGAATGTAATTCATTCAAATTCAGATCATTATTACCTGAGTGTGCACTTCAGTGTAAGTTCCTGAGCATGCTGCAGGCCTCTAACAAAGCTCTCATTCCTACATCTGTTAATCTGTATTGTACCAGTCTGTTGTTTCATCATTATTAAACCATAGCCCCCCAGCAGTAGGAGGGTGACACATCTTTTATGTGTAGTAGTCACCACAAACACAAGTGTAGTCTTTCCTTTCTTCATTATCAAGTAGAATAATACTAAGTTTACACTTAACAGTTAGAACTTTCATTTGAATTATGTTGATTTTGATTTTCTTTTAATTCACCTTTTATTGTTAGGGAAACATGTCCTACTACCTGTTATTGTTATTTAATCCAATGTACAACTTTCATCCAGTAATCTTCAAGGTCATTATTAGATCTATGGCTATTGCCATACTTGTTTTAGTGTACTTCTAATTATTGCCGTTATTTTCTTTCTTTATGATTTAAGAAAAAGGACTATCATAATATGAGCTTCATGTTTTCTACTGAATGTTCCCACATTAATGATATCCTTCAAGGTTTTTAAAACTCTTTTACAGAAGTCATACTATACTGTAATGACAACTGCAGACAATGATCAGTGATATTACTGCCATTGTGCACAATTTGGCTGGGTTGATTCTTATCTCTGATATAGGATACTAACTACACTTGCTTTAACTTCTCATTGAAGTTCTACTTTTGTCTTTCTATGTTTGGGATTTACAGTTATGTGTCTTTTGTTTTCTCTTTCTGCAGTTAATTTCTGCTATATCTTGAACACCTGCATGGTCCTCTTTCACTTGATTCTTTGAGTCTAGAGATATATTTTTCTTGCATTTTTCTTTCAATCTACCCTTTTTCACCTTATTTCAATTCCTTTTTTGTTCTTCTGCTCCTTTTTATCCATCATGACCCTTCCAGCTTTTGTGAGGCAGCTTGCACATATCTGTTTTCCACTTTGCTCTGAGTTTTCTTCCATTTGTTCCATTTAGTTGGATATTTTTTTGGACTGCTCCTTGTTAGGTTGCTTTATTTTCTGTTTAACCCTTATCCAGGACTTTTGTCTTGGGTCTTTGTGATATGGTGTTTGGGTTTTTTGTGTTTTTTTTTAATTAAGTTGGTATCTTCAGCTGATGATGCAGTTCTTCAGCAGTGTTCGTATTCACCAGATTTTTGTGTGTGTCTATATATATTGTTTTTTTTGGAGTGATCCTCCTCTTTCTCTTGTCCTCTTCTTACTATTAACTATCTCCCTTAAGCCATGGAGGCAATTCATTCCTGGAGCTACTTGTTGACTTCAGTCCTGTAAAACCTTTTCCATTGGTGAATCCCTTTGCTACATCCGATGAAGTTCTGTAGGTTCTTTCTCAGAGGTTTTTCCTTCCATCTTTTACTCTGCACCTCTCCTATTGAATAGGCTGTGAGGTAATTCCTCTGCTCCATTCTAGAGTTCTACTTCTGTATTTTTTTTATCATTCCAATGAAGGCAGAAGGCTATTAGTCTGTCCCACTTAACCCAATTTTGGTCTTTCTTTTGGTCAGTTTTCTCATCATGATGGATAACTTCCACATCTTGATTTGTCTACATATTTTTTGCTTCCTTTAATTGACCTCAGTGATCAAATATTTGATTCTCAATAGTTCCTTTTAAGTTGGTTATGGCCCAGACTTTTTTTTTTCTCTGAGGTCATATTCTTGAAGCCTATTATATCACTAATCTATAGACACTTGGTCTCCACTTACCACACCGAGTGTGGCTTACTTTGTTTTGACTTCCCTTTTTCTTCAGGAGTAGTCTCATTTTAATCTCAACCCTCCTCTAACTACATTCATGGAGAAGGCACAGCCTACATTTTTTGTCTTTGTCACTTGGAGGTTTTTTGATACCAAGACTCTTGTGTTTCCTTTGTTTCCTGGAAATATTACTAATTCCAGTCTGCTTACAGGAAAAAAAGTGATTATCTCTTTAGCTGAAATCTCTACAACTTACATAATTTCATGAACTAACAATAACTAAGGGATAGGTCTAACTCACATATAAATAAACTTTCCTATCTGTGGTACTGAATCAAATCTGACTGTTTAACCTCCACTAATTCAGTAAGTGATTGAGAACATGGTAACAGACTTACTAACTAATTAACTGACACATTATGTGACAGAGTAACTATGTGATACATGTTTCAATATTAAAATATATTTTTTCCAAGTCTTCAAAAACTTAAGATGCAGCATGTAAATCACTCCAACTGTAAACACTTAGAACATTTATAGACATCACAAAATACAAAACATCTCAATTAAAATTATAACAAGAAAAACATATTTCTAAATTTGTATAACTGAATTTTTATTGTAATAAAGCTAACTATAAGTCAAGGTAATTTTTTTTCATTGCTTTTTTTTTATATAGATTGTCACTGTTTATTACTTATGTATATAAGCTTGAACCGTTTTGTTCAATTGTATGTACAAGGTTCCAATCCAGCTTGGCAGTATGCTGATCAACTCCATGGACCATCTACATCTTTTGTAAGTCCATATATGTTGAACTGACTCACTCATTTGTCTTTAAAAGAATGTAAACTCACCTCTCAGTTCTTAAATAATTTCTCAAAAAACAAAGAGTACATATGTTTATGCTAATATGTTATTTGGTTTACTAGCTTGCAAGGTTATCCCACAATTTGCAAATGTTTTCAGACAAATAACAGAGAAATTTACATATGGCATCACTGTGGTGAACATCATTTTTTTACACACATTTGTCAGAATTTGTAAATATTTTCTTAATAATATATTAGTGAATTTACAATATAATGCACACAATTTCCAACAATCAGTGAACAGTATCATTGTAATATTTTCCTTTATTTGAGTAGTCATTTTTCCAAACATCACTTATATGAACTTGTGGCTACCTTTCTTCCATTCATTGCTCATTTAATGAAAAAGATATGTATCAGGTTTTATGTATGTATGTATGGACTGGATTTTTTGCAGTAGGTGTTTGTAACTTGTTGGCAATAAATTTCAACAGCAAACAAATAGCACACATCCACTTGCTTTTAAAAAATGTTTTAAAATAAGTCAAATTTACATACAAATGTTTGTTACACTGTTGGTTATCAGAGTTGTATCCAGAGCTTTAAATAATTGTTTCCTTTCATCAAAGTCCACACAGGCTGGTTCAATTACTTTAGAATGCAGTTGACAAGACAAATTATTTTTCTCTACTCTTATCACAAAAGTACCAGCAAATAATTCATTTATATTACCCTATGGGTTACCACAGTTGTATCAGGCTTTATAAACACTCCTTAACAGTACAAATTTTTCTTATCTGAGTTAAACTGTAAAACTCCTTTTAAGACATCAATTATTAACAATTTTAAAATATTTCTTTTACTTAACTTTGTTTGGTGATTGCCACAGTTGTATCCAAGAAAAAAAAATAGTTTAAAGTTTTAAATAAAATTGTGATTTCCTATAGTGAAAAGAATATTTTGTAAATATATTTGACTTGTTTTGATTATTTCAAAAGTCAATTGAATGCCACCCAGTTTGTGTTCAAATTTTTCACAAATGCTTATTTTTAAAGAATTCTTCCCTCTTTTGCTATTAAAATCCTGATAACATGACTAGTCTGTGTGATAAATGGCATTTGCTAATTGATTAGTTAATAGGCTCATTAATCAGCTAGGTTTGATTAATTAATATGTGCATGCTCCACTGAACGATAGACTTATAAATATTGCAACTCAATAACACTGTAGTATATCATTCAATTAGTAAAAATTTAATTTTAAACAAAAAATCAAAACAATAGTAAAGTATCTTTATTGAGCCTTTAACAGTGTTCATGTGATGTCTGTGTTTCATACATATACATATGCTCATCAAATTATAGGAAAATTTTAAGCCAATACTAGGTACCACTATTTAGTGTGTTTGTACTAAATATCGTGCACTTTGATTAAATAGTTTCTACTTTGAGAAGTAAAAAAAACCAAAAGGTATCAGTGACATTGCTTTTGTCTAGAAATGGTTAAATGAGCTAAACAAAAGCTACTGTTTAAAATTAACTTTGAACATATTGTGAACCATATTGTCTGCCTCAGTGTTCATCTGTCTCCCATTCGAAAGCTGCACATGCAGACAAAAATCAACATTCACATGCAGGCAAAAACCAGCATTCACTTCAGAAGTGATGCGAGAACAAGAAGGAATGATGTTGACACCAGGTGTTCTTTTTTGCAGGATATTCTAAACTAAATTATTAAGAATTAATAACACTGTCATTCACATTTTAAAATTGTAACATAAATAATAAAAATGTTGATTTATTATATGTTATTATTGAGCAGCTCTTAGCCTGACTTAAGTGCTGTGCAGTTACTTTTCATGCTGCGTAACATAAATAGCTCAAAGCTTTACTCTAAGTGAATAAAATCAAGAGTGCAACACAACTAACCTTTTTAAAGTCCATAAAATAATTTTAAAAAAAGATTATCTTAAATGTTTTCTGTCACTTGTAATGGATACTTTTGCTTCTAACTTACTATTTTACTTAATTAAGATTCCAGATATTCCACCACTACCACTTTTTCCTCTGGATGATGATGGTGTCACAGATGACGAAGCTCTAGCTTCAATGCTGATGTCATGGTATATGAGTGGATACCATACTAGTAACTATCAGGTACATTATAAAGAAATCTTATGAAGTTATCAAACATTTTTTGTCAAAAAAAATTGTCCATTCTATTTTACTATTATATCCTTCAGTATGTTCAAAAGTTCTGAGTAACTGTTTTTGACTCTGTTACTAAGGATTGATGATTTCTGTCATCTAATTCTTAATGTATGTACACTTGAAAATTTCGTTTTTTAAATATCTGCATAAGTATTACCTTTTTTGTATGGCCTAATAATTAGTATTTCAGGTTGTGAGGGTGGATAACTTGAAATTGTGAGTAGCAGAACTTGAGTTATAGGAAGTGTTTGACTTAGCTGTTTAGCCCTTATGTACATAAGGTGCATCTTTAAGTTGAAAATTCAAATTTTCTAATTTCTTATCTTCTTTTTTATAACACATTGAGCAGTTTTATCACTAGTATATGATTCCATATTGGATTTTGTTTATAGCTAAACAATACCAACAAGATAAATTCTCTGTTAATTTATTAAAGTTACATTAATTACACTGCACAACTATTTTTTTGAAAAGTTTTGCTTTCCAAAAAGTTGTTGCTGATTGTGGCAGATACCTGGTGGGTATGCATAGATATAGTTTTGGTTTTGCTTCATCACATTGGAACTCTGAGAAATAGTCAGTTAACTGTTTACTGGCAATAACGTATTTAATTGCATTTATGTTTCTAATATGCTATTAAGTTCAACATAATTAGAAGTGTTTTGCTCCTGATTTTCGTTTGTATTCAATGTTCGGTGCATCACGTTGCAGTGTCCAACAGTAGTCAGCAAGCATTGATGGATTCCAGTTGCCCAGATATCATTTTTCCATTGTAGCAAAACTGAAGATTTCGATGAAACGGTACATGATGGGCAAATTTGGATGTGATTTTTTGATCAACAGCCAAAACCTATAAGGAACACCCAACAGTGTTCAGAAGCATAAACTTTGTTGTGCAGTGTTATTAGTAGGATCGTAACAGACATTATTGTGAGGCAATTACCATGTTACAAGTAGTACTTAAATCACTGGATATGCAGTCTGTGATAAATGTATGAATCACCAACTCCAGAAGATTTATACAGTAATAAGGAAATGAGACAGAGGTGAAGGTTTAAATAATAAATGAAATATGTATTCAGACCCTTCCTTATCTACTTTGTTTTAGTAACCTTATACTTTTAAGCATCTGCTGGTTCTCATTACTTGAAACATTTTTAATAAAAGATTAACAAAATCATTGTAAGAAAATAAAACCAAGTAAAAGAAAATGCTTACTGGGAAGCAGAGATTTGGTTGGCAGGAAGAATTACATGGCTATGATGACTGGCAGTGTTTGACTCACTATAATTTTACTCTAGCATTTATATAATTTAGTGATTTAGAAGTTTTGGATTCTGATATGCATATGAACTCAATGAAAGTTATTGGTAATCCCAAGAATTACTGCTAAATAAGGACTGGACTGTTCCTCTTGGATGATTTTTGATAGACGTGCATGAATCAGTTAATGCTGTCTATAGACCAAGGATAACTTCATGATTGAGATTTCTTACCACAAGTTTAATAGTGTCTCTATTTTATACTTTTACAACTTTGCTGTTTCTAAGCCTTATTATATATGATATATGTAGAAATATTAATGCATATAAGTAACTTGTATCCATGTGAATGCTTACATTCCATTGTTCAGTTATATCACTTGATTAAACAGAGCTGCATTTCTTTGAGTAACTTATTGTATCTGTATTTTTACATGTGTAAAGTCTAGGTATGTGATAATTTATAACAACTATATGCATGTGTTATCAATTTCATTATAGATTACACTCATTTATTAAATATATTTTGGTTTCATTTTACTCTTCTAGTATGTTAATTATGCCCTAACTCTCGACGTATTGAATGTTAAGATCTCAGGCATTCTTTAACAAGGTTATCTCAACCATTAAATCAGGGGTTCCCAACCGGTGGGTCGCGGCCCCCCAGGGGAGTCACGTAGCATTGTTAGAAGTAGCTTGGGATAACATTTATTTTATTTCATCAATTATATTTTCATGTCGCGAGTGCCAAAAGGTTGTGAACCCCTGCATTAGATAATACATTACTGTTGGATAATGTTTTCTCATAATAACTACTTACTTTCCTTCTTTTTCTACCCATAATTATTTCAGGGTGAACTTTGAACCTTAATCTTTAACACATGACAGTGACATTATTTTTATTCTTCTTGTTCTAGGCCTTACGACAAATGCGTACTGAAAGCTGTGAATGTCAAGAACATGGCAATAAAAAATGTTGTCTTTGTTGTTCATCATGAATTATTGTATCAAAAAAAGAATTAGTTCTTTCAAGTTTTTTACTGAAATTGCTCTGTCTTATTCATGTAAAGTAATATTCTTGTAAATTCTTTAAGAAGAAATTATGCAGGTTATGTATTGTTTTTATAAATAAATATTTGTGTTTTCATCAACTCATTGCATGAAACATCATTTGTTGACAGTGTGTTACATATTTATATATTGAATATTTATTACGTTGTTTTACTATAGATGTTACAGAAATGAATGTTCTTAAACTTAATTTTTTGTTGTTATTGAAATATTTTTGATATACACTTTTCTAATTCCTGAAAATCACTAGAGGGTCTAGATAAGGAATTTTAGTATTAAAAAGTACAAAAGGTATAATACTGCTGTTGTATGACAAGTATAATTAATTATAATTATGCTTCACACCATAAGAATTGCAAATTGCTCATTATAGCCAGTCACTTCTGTAATTATGATCAATAATGTTTTGTCACTGAGTTACGAGATTCACATTGAAATCCTGTTGTTGAGATATTCATATGTGCTGAAGGAATACAGATATGTTGTAAGCTATATAAAGCATGAACCTGAAGTGAAAAGATGAATACTTTAATCAGACTGGACTTGCTTCATTAACTGATTAATACAGTGTTCTTAAATCATGGTATGTACAAGTAAAACCAGAAAAGTTGGCAGTGCATGTTGCTAGCTGTTTGTCTTTCCTCCAGTCAGTAACTCAAAATGAGTGGCAGCAACAGAGATAGCCTTTGTAGTTTTGTCATATCAAACAAATAGTGAGCAATTTTGATGTTAATTGGAATCAAATTTGAGATCCTTGATTTGTGAGCTCCCTCTCTCAAATTGCCAAAGCTTAAAATCTTGAAGTCAAAATAAATAATGAAGCTAAAACTCAACACACAAAATATACCATTATCTAGCTCTGTACTTAATAACAAACAAAACATATATTTATTATTCAATTTTTTAAGTATTGAAGTAATCAAAATATCTAATTTTAACAGGTTTATAATTTCATGACAATTGATATGATTGCAGTTTTTATTAACTCTTTAAGTTCAAATGAATACCTCATTAGGTTCTTGCTCATGTAGAGAATGATACACAATTTAGCTGTGTCCACATACATCCTTTACTGCATGTGTCATGAGGATTTTAGTGATTTGCATTCAGGATTTAATTAAACTATTTTTACGTTCTACTAATTAGTATAGCTTAAAATTGTAGCTAAAATCTATATTTTACAATAGTATAAGTTTTAGTTTCTTACTTTTATAAAGCAATATTCTTTAATTTCCCAAATTTCTCCTACTGTGACAAATGTTACAGTTTTTATTATAGACTGTCCCCTTTTCAAATTTATTCACAACTATAAGTACAAAATTTAACATATATTACTCACTATATTACCATCATCACTGAAACAAAATATTTATAGCTTTGTATCTTGTTTAGTTACAGAGCTATCAGATAGAAAATCAGACACCTCTTGCCACACCCACCAGCATACACAACAATATTACACTTTCCAAAAAAGCACAGAACATAGTTAGTGGAGCAGAGAAATTATGTAAAAGCTTTACGAGATGTTTGTTGGACTCTGACAAATTGTTGCTGACTTGAAATGCTTCCCAAACACTGTCAAGTACACCATAGATCAAGAGACTGAGATGTGTAAATTTGAAAATAGGAAAGGAAAAGTAGAACACCTAAATTAAATGATACTGATGTTTTTTTACTATCTTTGTTTATGCAGTCTTTGAAGCAGAAGGAAGACTTTTGTTGATCTCAAACTATGAGATAAACGACCATGTACCAAATAACAGAAAAGTGACCAGATCTACAGTATCAAGGAAACTCGATGAGAATGGAGTATTTGGTCATGTAGCAGTTAAGAAAACCTTGACCTCGTCTTTCAAGTATTGTCAAGATACTGAAATTTGCTAAAAATTACGTAAACTGTACTGTTGATGATTGGAAAGGGGTGTTATGGACAGTTGAGTTAAAGTCTGCAATATTTGGTTCATAACATAGGTTATACATCCAGCAGAAGAAAAAAAGAGTGAAATATATTTACCTCAATATAGAGCATCTACCATGATGTATGGGGGGGGGAACCAGTGTGATGGTTTGGTGGTGTTTTTGAGCTGAGGTGACAAAAGATATTTGTAAAATAGCTGAAACAATGGACCAGTGCAACTACCATCAGATACTGATCTGTCAAAGTATACTCAGTGGTTTGCATATTACTGGATTGTACTGTCAAGAAGTTAATGATTTCAAACACTCATCCAACCTAAGCAAAAATTACTTAGCTAAGAAAGAAACTGTTGGAGTGATGGTCCCCAAAGAGCTCTGATCTCAGCCCAGTTGAACAAATCTGGAATTTTATAGATCAAAAACTTGACAAATCAAAAGTTAATTCTGAAGAAAATTTATGGAGTGTATGAGAGGATTTGGAGTAAAGTCCCAAAGGACAGTTGGATTAAACTTGTTGCAGAAATGCCTTACAGACTGTCTGCAATTATTAGTGCAAATGGTAGACATAGAAAATATTAACTGTGCTAAACTCAAGCACTTCCACTGAGTTTCTGTTATACTAAATATGCAGGTGAATAAACTTTTAATGTTTCACCTGTGATTTACCTTCCATTATTATTGGCCAGGTGATTAAGGCACTCGAATCGTTATCTGAGAGTCGCGGGTTCGTATCCTCGTTACGCCAAACATGCTCGCATTTTCAGCGGTAGGGATGTTATAATGTGAGGATCAATCTCACTATTCGTTGGTAAAGAGTAGCCCAACAGTTGACGATGGGTGTTGAAGACTAGCTGCCTTCCCTCTAGTCTTACACTGCTAAATTAGGGACGGCTTGCACAGATAGCCCTCGTGTAGCTTTGTGCAAAATTCAAACCAAACCATTATTTTTAAAAGTAGCCTGAAATCTAATTTTGACACTTTTTCTCAACACTTTTCTATAGTACTGTCTACATTATATAATTATAATTTGATACAAACAAGGTATTAAATTCATCTTATAAAATAATTTCATGGAAGAAACTTTAAGACAGTAAAACATTGAGCTCTGCAAGCTTTCACTGATTACAGTCATTATTCTTTCCAGTTTTGGTTAACTGCCCAAACGATATAAGATGGAGATAAATTGTGTTATTAGTTGAAATTGTAGAAGACTAACTCCCTTCAGAGGACACAGCAGATAACCTGAAGGGTCTTTGCTATAAAAAAATACACGTGATCGAGAATAAAGATTTTTCTTTAACTTATTCATTTGCTTTTGCTAAGATTTTCTTGGGGCAAGGCGTTATATCTGCGGATTTACAATGCTAGAAAGCAGATTCAAATACCCGTGGTGGGAAGGACATTGACAGCCCTTTAACACTTTGTGCTTAACTACAAACAAACGAACTGTTGTTGAAAATGAAATTGTGTTTATTGCTGATTTTGAATTCTTGTGAATATTAAAATTTAAATATACACGATTGATATCAGTAGATTAATATAATACGACACAAATGTGTTATTTGTTATAGTTGATTAATAAATCACAAGTGATTAGCTATAAAATAAAGTATTATATTTCTACTATTTCTATTTTATTTATCAGTAGGTAATTAGACTGAGTTTTGGAAAAAAGTTATATTTCCATTTTTTTATCAATGGGTGATTAGGTATTGGAAACGTAATGTGTTTCAAATAGCCACAAAACCTATATGAGTGGAAGTCTCACAAAGTGCTATATCTCCACGTGATATCACAAGCTTTCTTAAGGTAAAAGAACAGAAACAAGATGTGTCTTGAAAAAAGGCTTCCTTGATTGAAGTTTCAAGTCGAATCAGGTGGTCCACAGTGAAGCTCTGTCATCGAAATCCACATTGGGTGGGTTAGAGGTTGTTTGATTCAAAGAAACAAACAAGACTAGTATTAGCCATCCTAAGATTTTACAGAGACATATTCTCAAAGGAAGTGGGCAGTAGATTGAAAGTATGTTAGGATCCTTGCATTTATTTTTGAAATATAAACAAATGCAAATTTACAGTTTGTGTAACTATTATAAAACACACAGATGTGTTACTCATAACAACAGCTGAGTCTCTGCATTTTGTTTTTTAGTATTTACAAATTTAGTTTCAGGAATAGAATATGTAGCAGAGATCTTTGACACTGTTCATGAAGTTTACTTTTGATGTTCCTTTTCACAATGCTTGATCCACAGATGATACTTGCTTTTCTTTCTCACATATGAACGTTTGTGACGTCTGTACATGTCATGCTTATTTAGTAAGTAGTACTTCTATACTTCATCCTCTGATGAGACTTCATTGTTAGTCTACTGGAGGTTCATGAGGAAATGTTTTTGTTCCCAATTTTGTGTAAAGCTGCTCTCGAGAGTTATGTATGGTAGCCATCCATAATTTAGCAGTTGTAAACTAGGGTAAACACAACTAGTTAACATCACCTTCTTCACATCATGGAGTTATGATGTTCTAAAGAAGGTAATGTTACTCTAGTTCACGTATAGTAGTAAATTACATAGTATTTCTAAATCCAAATAAAATTTTATTTCTTATCCACAGAATCTCTTGGAAATAAGAAATATTTTTTACTTTACAGATCCATGCCTTTGGATGATCATTATTCATCATATAAATATTTATCTTCATCCCTTGTCTGATTTGGTAAACATTTTCAGCTTAGTCAAGACAATATTCACCTATAGGGCCAAAAGCTCTTTGCTTCCCTGTATGTGCAGAAAATTTCAACCTCAAATTCTTGATCTGGATGTTTCCCTTATACAGCAGAATGCCAGATACTGTTCATGCAAATTTGTTCAAGAAAGAAATCCAGTCAGAACTGCAACAAATAATAGATTATTCATCTCAGGAAGGAGTCACAATTACACTTTCAATCTTACTCAAGAAACTGGTGTGTTATGTTTTTCTTGGATGAAGTCTGGCAGCCACACTTTGCCATTTAAAATACTTCACTCAAAGTTCAGGATATCAAGGAGTCATAAAGTAGATATCACAAAACATTCTGCTGACAAAATCAGGTATTGTCTCAGATAAGTACTCAGCATCCCTTTAAATCTTCATTCAATATCCCACCTAAATTGATATTGTTATACCTCGCTTAAGCTACCAAGATGTCTTTACTTGGTTGGTTCACACTGTTTACAGATTGACATTTTGCTGATAAAGATATTTAATATCCTTTTAGAAATACTAACGTTTTAAGTTAATTCTCCAAGGGTAGAAATATTCTAAATTTTCAGCAGGACACCTCAAAATTTTCACGGACATTACCGAAAACAAGAAATCAAGTAGAGACAATTATTATATAAAACAGAATCATTTTATTCATAGCACTGAAACATTATTTCAAAGCAAGTGGCAACAAGCCTTGTATCCATTAAAATGACACATCAATTAAACTGGTAGATTTAGTCATCCAGCACTGAGACATAAGCTGATGTAGACTCAGTATCTCTGTTGTCTTTACGTGTGTGAGTTCCATGTGGACTCACAAATTGTCTGTTGTTTTTGTTTTTTTACTGTCCTTCCACCAGGATTCTACAGACTTGCACAGTAATTCTATGCTTGCAAGATCACAGGTCTTATTTTTAGCTAATTTTATTGTCATCAAGTCATTAAGAGAATCATTTATTAGTTTGGACCACCAATCATCCTTAATAACTGCCATCTGGGAAAATCCATGTTCTGGTTCAGCAGATGACACGGAAATCACCTGCATGCGGCATACCAAGACCAACACTGTTGATCCAGGGAAAGGTTTACCATCCTCAACAGTAATTTGACTTGCAACTGACTCTTTTGTGGCACTTTTTGAGCATCTGGCTCTTATCTGACCACTAATAACAATCACCTTTCCTCTAAGTAACCACTTGCCAGTTTGTTCACATGTTGTGAGCTCTTTATGTATTTCTATATACTTATAGTTTATACTCAGAGAGCCACTTAAATAATATTAATTACACAATATTATAAAATGTTTGCATGTTATTATTTTGTGTTCCTAATTTAATTCAGCAAAGTATTAACAAGTGTTAACTTTTATCCAGACTTACTACAATAAAGTACAAGATCCACAAGTAAGTACTAAAAGTCTTGCTTTTATATTTCTCATTTATTGTTACAAAAGTGAGTACAATGTGAAACTCAGAATATTATTAGAATAGAAAAGAAAATATGAGTGAAACAATTTTTCAGGAATCTATGCATGTAAAATGCATGTGCTACATAATTTAGTGTTTGTTTATTTTACTCCAGTTTTAGTCATTTGTCTACTAAGTGTTTATAGGTGCATACTTACATAGTTCAAAAAATATTAAAACAACAAAACTAAATGAAGACAAAATTTAAATTGTTACAAGTCTGGGATTATTTAGGATAAATAACTTATTTTATGTAACAATCTACAGTTATTCTAGAAGAAAAAAATGGTAGATTTATCTTGTATTTTTTTTCGAAACAATCCCTGA
Source organism: Tachypleus tridentatus (assembly GCF_004210375.1). Classification (NCBI taxonomy): domain Eukaryota; kingdom Metazoa; phylum Arthropoda; class Merostomata; order Xiphosura; family Limulidae; genus Tachypleus; species Tachypleus tridentatus. The sequence continues at coordinate 34,015,197 of NW_027467782.1, forward strand.
GGAATGGTAAGAACAATGAATAAGCCCAACAGACTACCAGAAGTTAGAGTACATTCATATGATGAGATGAAGCATCAGTGAACAGATACAGATCCATCTTAGATAAAGATAGTGGCACATTGATGGTGATGCCAGAGAGGCAAGCCACCATTATAAATCCTGGGCTGGAGGAGGGGGGCATATGAACTATTTTCGTCAAGATTTCAGTGAGTAATTCTTCTGTGAATGCAAGGTTCAGAGGAGAAGATGGAAATGTCTGTGTGTGATCAAAGAGTTAGTTGGTTTTAGTGAAGCCATGGTCCCCATCATCAAATTATCTCTCATGAACTATAAGTTGAACAAGTGTAGATTTTGGTGACTAGTCACTCACAGGCAAATGGAAAAAGGCTGAGCAAAACTCAGAAAGGGCTTAAGAAACACTCTCAAGTGAAACTTGAGTGTGAGCAAGGAAAAATTCAGAAATATTAATGAACACCACAATTTCGATATACTGCAGATAGAAGAGAGTGGTTGGAGGAGAAGAGAGAGAGAATTTGGGTAAAAGACTACAGGTAAAAAAATACAGAATTATCCACCTCACCTGTGTACATAAAAGTGTGACCCAAGTGGATTTAGTAGTGACTGACAACCTCAATGAATCATATACAGGTAACAAAGGAAAGTTGTGAATTAGAAATTCTTACACAGGAAATTGGGGACTAAAGCAAGGTATAGTGGTGACGTTTCAGTTTGCAACAGTGTGTAAACTAAGAATAAAATGAAGGATTGATTTTAGCTTCTGATTAAATTTAATTAGAACTACAACAAAAAATTTTGGAGAAAAGAAACAGGGAATGATAATCACCTACAAAAATTCTAAAGAGCATGGTGCAGCACCTCAGCCTTTGGCACAGAGATGAGAGGTAAAGTATGGTTAGAAGAATCAAGTAAAGACAAAAATACTGAGAACTAAAATGTGAAACCAATACTAAATAATCTGAACCCATTCTCCCATAACAAACCTAACAAGATAAATCCCAATTGTGGAAATCAAGGAAAAGGAATTCAGAATCATTAAAATTGAAGATATAAGAATCAGACAGGTGTGAACTTGTAAGAATACAGTTAGTCAAGGAAAGATAAAACAAATATTATTTATGGTTAGGATTAGGAAGAAGCAAATAAGACTAACTTTTCCCATAACTGGAGATGGGTACTATTGCTTGTCATTTACTAATCTGTTTGCATGTCTTTATGAAAAAACCATATTTTGGAAAATTAGCTGTCGAGTTACGGTGCAAGTTTGTTACTTTTTTTATCCCTGATATTTCTTAATACTTATTATCCATAAAACAATATTTATTACTTTTGAATTCCTTTATGTCCCTTTTATTAACATTTATATTTTAATCACTTTTCATGTCATATTATTATTTTGCTGTATAAACACCCATAATAATTTCCCTTTTAAGTTAAATGTTTCAAATACCTTTTCATACTCTTTTATACCAAAAATTGTTGTTCCATAGTTTATTTGTAATCATAAAACACAAATAAAATTAGTCCCATATGTCAAATTATTTCAGTATCTAATCAAAACAATTCTGGTGTATCATGATAGTCTTCTTTTCATAACTATAATGTTACTACACATTTCTTCACACTTAATTTAGTAATTTCCAATTTTCCTACAACAAAGAAAGGTCTACCTTTTAAAGATACCAATATTATGTGGTTTCTTATTTTTGTTGTTCATTGATTTTTTGAACATATATATCTTCTGAACATCAGAAGCTGATTAATCAAAGGTTTCATTATGATATCTTTGTTATATTCAATTACTCTCAACAGGCAAGTCAGTTTTTATTGTATCTTTATAACAAACTTTAAAACAAAAATGATTCTGTATCATAAGAAATAGTTTACAAGTTTATGTTACAATCTATAGAGATGAATAAATTTAAAATAAATCTAATGAAAATATTAATTTATAACTCCCATGAAAAAACAACAACTTGTATATATAAGAAATATAATAACGACCCTTTATCTATTTGGCTATAATATATTATGTCTTTTGGCTTTTTAACACCAAATATGCTCTCGGTGAATGCAAACAAAGGTTTGGGGAAATATCTTATAGCATTACATTTGATAAGTAACACCATTTGTCTCTAATTATCACAAAGATGCAAAGTGTAAAAAAAAAAAAATTCAATTTCTATAATATTTTGGACATTATAAAAATGGTATCCACATCACACATGCAAGATCAGAACGAATAAAACACAAAATAATATAACAAATGGCAGTGATAACGTACAATCACTAAGCTTTGAAACTGATAGCAATGTGGATCCTGCCTGCTACTAACTGCAAGGTTGATGCTCTAAGCAACTGATAACTGCCACAACACTCTCCACAACCCTGTGAATAGTGTCTTACAAATGGAAGAGAGTGGAAAGATGAAGTCCTAAAACATGTTCAAATACCTGCCAGTGCTGTATACAGAGGAAGTGGAAGGAGAGGAAGAACTGATCAGCTGTAGCAAGCTTCTGCAGTTGTACCACAGCCTCTTCAAGTGCAACAACCTGCAACTTGGAAACTGATCTTTTAATTGAAGTAATTATTTATACCATTTACTCCGTAGGCCTTTGTAGATCACTGGACAATCTGTATTTTATTCTGATATTGTTGTCAATACTGAGAGTTATTTATTATATTTACCCTGAAGGCCTCCTTGGTTCACTCGACAATCTATGTTCTAATATAATATTGTTGTTATTACTGGTAGTTTTTAGTATAGGGACTGATAACTAGCAGGGATGCAGTAATTAGAACTATCTGAAAATTACTGTCTTGAACATAACATTCAACCTGTTGATTATTTTCATTTTTGTTCAAGATGGAGCTCTCTAATTTAGTTCTCAAGAGAGGAAGAGAAGAATCAACCTGTAGACTAATGGAAACATTTTAGCTCACCATCACTTGTTCAGAAATGTCCAGAAATAGTTTTGAACTAATAACTTCCTTTCTTCACTTCCCAGACAATGGTCTTCACAAAGTACAATGAGGTCAGCTTCGATTTTATTCTATCTGGAAAATATATCCATTATACATATCAGTTACCATTATTATTATAGCACTGAATTTGGCCCTAGTAAACACCTACCTATTAATGAAAGCATCAAATTCAAGAGTTGTGTATCTTATAGGCAATAACTGTTATCTAAACCCATCAGTCATGGAATAAAAAATAGGCATTATGGAATAACAAATATAGTTAGGCTTCAAACTTTATCATTTCTTATGTTAAAAGAATTATTGTCACTTCAGCTGTTTTGTTGTTTCTGAATCTATTTGTTCAGAATTACTGTAAGGATGTGAATACAGAAGTGCAATAATGTACACTGGAAGTTTCTATTCATTATCAAGTTTATTTGTTAAACTACAAAGATTGAAATTTGTCAGATAATGTTTTCTTTCATTTTAGAGAAAAATCTATTCAATGCTGTAACACTGAGTATGTACAGTTTCAAATAAGAAATACACCAGTTTATCCATATTTAATAAACTGAAAAAATGGTAATTTGTCTAATTTTAGTAATTTTCTTATTTGGGAAATGAGTAATAGCTGTGGGATACAGATATACAACTTTATCAATGAACATTCTAAAAAGCTTGTACATTTAAGTAGTTTAGTCAATATATCAATTAACAAGCTACCCATATTAACTGCAGAAAAGTTGACTCCCTTTTCATAGTATATGCCATATATTCATTAAAAAAGCCAAAAAAGGGGTGAAAATTGATTAATTATAATAAAATTGAAGTAAGATCCAAAGCTGTTTGCAAGAAATGTGAAATTCCTTAAAAAGTATGTCCATCTTATGGCATGATCACTCAAGAAATAGCACGAACACTTTTTTGTAAAAATGGCTGAAAATTAAGTAATTCAGACCAAAATAATAATGTAAACACAAACTAGGGAATGATGCATTAAATAACATGTAAGATGCTAAAATCAGTGAATGATAATAATGAAAAAATGCTTCTCTTTACCAATGAATAGTGAAATTGACCGTCTTTATAACACCCCCACAGCTGAAAGGGCGAGCATGTTTAGTGTGACGAGGATTCAAAGTCGATTTACGAGTCGAGTGCCTTAACCACCTGACCATGCCGGTCCCAGAAAAGAAATATATGGTGAATAACATGGAGAACTAACATATTATCGGTTCGCTATATACCATGTTCAGTGAACAGAACAACACTGAAATCCGAGGTTCGATTCCTCAAAATGGAAAGGACGCAAAGAATCAATTGTGGAACCCTGCTCTTAAGAAACACAGCAACAATAGCACTTGATTCGCTATTTTATCAGCATCAAATTACTTTCGCCAATTGCCAAGCTCATCTTTACTGTTTGGGATAAGGCCTATAAGTCTTTAATTTTTTCATAATTGAAATTACACATTTTAATGACGAGGATAAATATTCATAATTAATTCATTAGTCCATTGAATAATTAATCGTGACGATATATTTCCTTATTGTTTACGTATCTAAAGTTCTCATTTATACGTGCCAATTTGATATTTGTTATTATTAATCGAACCTTTCTTTTTCAATTTTGCGAAACAATACTCATTACAACAGGCTTAATACTAATATATAACTTTATAAGTATTGTTACCTGAATATTATTTTTTGACAATCACAGTTGTTTGTTTGTTTAGAATTAAGCACAAAGCTACTCAATGGGCTATCTGTGCTCTGCCCACCACGGGTATCGAAACCCGGTTTTTAGTGTGTAAGTCCGCAGACATACCACTGTGCCACTGGGGGGCAACAATCACAATATAGTTACTAAGAGTTCTTCAACAATATATATTGTGTAATTTCAACAGTTATTTAGATTATTAACATATCTTAGCAACATAAACCTTTAGAGAAAAGTAGCCCATAGCGTACGCAAATCAAAGAGACAGAGAAATTTCCTGAATGATGGATTTATTATTGCAAATTTTATTTGCCTTAGTTATCTTCCTTGCGGAAATCCAAACTACGGTGTTTGGAAGAGCTATTTTACCAAGCATACATGTAAAAGCTAAGTACACATACATCCGTCGAGGAAAAGATATTGAAGTTAAATGTATCCCACCTGGTTACAAACAAAAATATTTATTCAGCGATGTTGTTAGCTACAAATGGACAAGCCGAACAGGCACAATTGGATCTGTAGGAAACAAAATAAGAATGGACAAGTATACAGGCGACCTTATAATTAAAGACGTTCAAGCTTTCGATATGGGTGATTATAACTGTAATGTTATTTACTGGAATGAAGACATCAGGCCACAAACCAAACAACAAATCGTTGTGAACCATTATTTAAAAGGTAGATAATTGTACTGAATATTTATAACTTCACGTGAATATTTATCTTTCACTTAGAAAATAATTTCCGCTAACATAGTATTCTAATTAACGGGGATTTAGAGTTAACATCAATTTAAATTTACCATGGAATCTAATACGATATTTGTACAACAAAAAACGTTCAAGGCTCATACAAAAATACACGTGTGGTGAGTGGCCGTAAAGTTACATACATAGGCCAAACTAGGTGCTGTTTGAAAGTTAATTTAGGAATATATACAGATACCGCACAGATCGCTTGTTTGTTTGCAGTTAAGCACAAAGCGACACAATGGACTATGTGTGCTTTGCCCACCACGGGTATCGAAACCCAGTTTCTAGTGTTCTAACTTCACAGATACACCATTTGGGCCACTCGGATGTACATAGATCTTTACTACCGTAACAGATGGATATACAGACATTGACGTTACCATTAAAAGTCTTCTAACTGCGAAAGCGCACACGAATCAAAATATTCAACCAACACCGTTCCAACTCATATTGTTTTATTTTACCATCTGTAATTCGTGTAGTGTATTATAAATTGTGATTGATGAATATGTAGCATTACAATTCTAGTTTATTGTATTGTATGCATAAATATATTTTCTTTAATTTTCATTTCTCAAAAATAATAATAGTGTTTTTTATTGCACCCTATAAGCTACTCTCTAAGTTTCATATTCTCATGGGTCATGTGGACTTCGCAAAAATCTACTAAATCAAAAATACGATACCTTATATCCGAGAGCTTTCAAAAGGGACACATTTCGTTTTCATTGGCAAACTAGAAATAACCGTTTTGATTAGTTTCTGAGTGTTCATGAAGCAAAATAATCGTGAGATATAACTACTGACAAAAAAGGGAACACTAAACAAATGTAATGGAACAATAACCCGAAAATTATCATAAATAGATGACAGTTTATTACATTTTGCACTCCTTTATGATCAACAAAAAATTAACAATAAACTTATATGAGAACAATATGCATTCACGTGTTCGTTGGAGCTCAACTTTCGTTTATAAAAGTCCCCCTCGGTGGGCTGAGCAGAAAGCCCTTTGTGGCTTTGCTATAAGAAAAACACCCAACGTTTATAAAAGACTCAATACTGAACTAATTTGGTGGGTATTTTCAAGGGCGGTCTTAGTCATTGTGAAGCCATGGGAGAATTCAATAAATGGGGATCCCATAATGATGAGAAAAGTCAAAAGTATATTGACAAGCACAGCATCGGGGACCCTTCTATGTCTGATGAGCCGAGCAATTGGCGAGTTTGGGAAACAGGTAAGACCACCGGTGAGTATTTGGGTTCTAAGATCTAACAAGCTCTTAATGAGCTTGATAGACAGAAGATCAGGAGCGCTAACAATGTTGTTTTCTTTGCCCAAAGATACGCGGACACAGTCTTTTGTAAGGAAAGCTCGAAGCTACTTCAGTTAAAGATCCACAATCTTTCTATTAGAGCATTTTCCCATAACTCTCTAGACATAGTTTCTAGTTTTATGCATTATCTTGACTTTAAAATGTCAAACTCATCAGAGATGTTGCCTGTGAGTATCATGCCGACATAAGAGTAATCTGTGTTACTGAATTTTGATGTGATATAAACATTCCAGCTTAAGATGTTTAACTAACTGATGGTTTACACTTATAAATTTACAAAAAAATTATAAATCGTTTATAAACAAAAAAATTTCACTAGACAATTTCACATATCGTCATTAAAACTTCGTGTTAAAACATACAAAAAAAGATTGTTTAACTTTTGTCAGTAAAATAGTTGACTTGGCAAATTTTAACAGTTTTATTTAATTTTTTTATTTCAGTTTATTCGCCACCAGATAACAACATCATTTGTCCATATGGATACATGTTAGGGAAAAGTGATTGCTGTAAGTTGTGAATAATGATATACTTTTTTTTTCTTTTTTTCTGGAAAAAATTCTGTTTCGTAGACACGTGTTTTCATTAATTTAAAGATAAAACATGAAGTACATTTGGATTCATCACAACTCAAATGTTTTTATTGAAACCTTGTAAAGTGTTTTTGTTAGTATATTTCTTCCAGTATATTTTTCACGACAGGATGATGAAAAATCGCTTGAATTTTAATTTCTTTTACACAGAGACGCAAAATAATATGTGAAGTAAGCAATATATGTAATAAACTTTTTGTGACTTTCAGTTAAAACGAAATATCACACTACAAAAATACCTGTGCTAATTACATTATCACATAAAAGATTACCAGTTAGGTAAAATTTCTATAAGACCTACAACTTACTATCCGTGATGAAAATAGCAAGGTTTCCTAGTGGATAGCGTTGCGGTCTACTATTCAAATGGCTCCAAGTTCATTTGTTTTCAACTATTCGTTGCATCGTGTTTCAGAATAAGTTTACAAAAACACAACAAATGCCCACAAAATGTTAACAAAAACATGAATAAATGTATTGCGGAAAATATCCCACATAAGAAACATTTTTCAAATATTTAAATTGTGGTATTATTGTGAAAAAGAGGTTACTTTATGAAAATAACCACCAATGGTACTGCGGTTTGTCACAAGACTCACACCGCTAGAAATAGGGTTTCGATACCCGTTGAGATCAGATCACTGACAGCCTAATGTGGAGCTTTGTGCTTAATTCCAAATAAACAGACTAAGTTATGGAAACTATTTTATTAATTAGTAAATATTAAACCATACTAAATGTTTCATAATTTAACACAGAGTGAAGTTAAAATACATTTTAACCTTTTGTAAGAAAAATCTTGGAAAGCATTTTCATTGTTATGGAAACTGTAGAATATCGATTAAGATACAAAATCACAATTTTTAATTTATTTTTGTGTATTTTTTAAGGTAACAATAATACATCGACCTGCAATACATAAAAATATATTTTTCATATATATACACCTAAACACTATTTCAAATTGATCTTCACTAATTTTTTTCTGTACGTTCGATGTATCTGACGATTCTTTTGGAAAATATATTAACAAAGCAGCTTTTACAGAAAACTTATAAATACTATGACATATTTATCTATAAAAAATAAATGTTTAACGAGCTTGTGTTGGTTCTGTTACATTATTTAATTCCCTTGTTTTTGTCAAATTTGTGGTGTTTAGGATATGATTAAATACATACGTTAAAAATTATTCCTCTCACTAAGTTCCCTGCCCTCCTGGACAATTCAGAAGCAAAAAACAGGAAGAATGTGTCCCGTGTCCCAAGGATCATTATAGTGATTATTTTGGATCATATAAATGTTCGGCTTGTCCTGAAAAACAATTTACAAAACCCGGAGCCTCTTCACGGGATGCATGTAAACGTAAGTCTTATTACATACTTATAACCGCACTAAGAACCACTTTGTCTCAGGTATATTTAGAAATTCTATTGCTGCAAATGCTTAACTTTCAAATAACTTTAGATATTCTAGTCAGTATCATTAACAAGTCATGTTATTTATGTAGTTTAATGTTATCCACTTCTTATATTGTGAATAAACCAACTTACGTTATGAACTTAATACCAAGTTCAGACAAGTGACCTGTTTCTACTATTCAAACAAATTATTTTGTTGTGATTTTATTCTTTGGTACTCCTGATTTTATTAGATTTTTTGTTTGAAACAGAGGTTTGACTGGTTTTTGTTTCGATGTTCTGTATCAGTTACCTTTTAAGATTTTATTTTCTCTTTTTCGTTAGTTTTAATGTAACTTAAGTTATTTTTATTATCACTGTTTGTTCTTAATTTTCTCCGACTTTCATGTTTTTTTTGTTTAAAAATTCGTTTGTTTTTTCTAACGATCTGAATTATACGTTCTCACAATACAGAATATAAAATACAGTAGCGTATTGTTGTATTTGCAAGTTATGGCCCATTAGGCCACATGCTTAGCATCTTATATCCGAATGATTACAAAAAAGTTCCGAAATAAAAATGTTCTTGTGTCATGGTTGGTAACTACGTAGAAGTGAGGACAATGTTTTAAAAGGAGGCTCAGTTTTCCAATAAATCAGCAAAAAACTTCAGAATTCGACAAGTTAGGAGTATAGGGGGGCTCTAATCTATTCTGGACAACTTCATCATTTATTATGATTACTGAAGAGAAGAAACAATTGAAAAACAACATAATTGTGATGAAGCTGGACACATATTTCTATTGTTTACAGAGTAATAAACAATAATTTGACTTAACAAAGGATTATAGGCTAAAGGTTTACAAATCAGCAACTGTTTTCATTTGGCAAATGATTGAAACAGTGGGAATGAAACTATATCTTCAAAGTCCACAGTGTAACGATACAATGGACATTTATTCATTTAGCCGTTTTAAAATTGGTATTAGAATCCGATATACAGAGAAGAGTAAAATTTGAAAAGTGTTTCTGGTCAAAACTGACATAATCAGCGGCTACTAATAATGGTAATGAAATTGAGTACGATCGGAACAGCCCTCTCTAGCTTGTAATACTTACAGTTAATTGGACAGATTTTAATTTTAATTCAGACAAAACTGAAGCAGAAAATATAAACTCAATGGAACAAAATTGTACAGCCACCCTCTGAAACATTCTTCGTACGTCTATGATTTTGGACAAAAAAAAATTTAGTAAAACTCCATAAATAAGTATTTACACAAATGTTTGTACAATGATCTCTATATATAGGATGTCTTTTCGACACATTTATTTTAAAAAAAATGCTATATGTCTGATTTAATAAAAACATCTTCTGTAATTTAAGTTACGACTAGGTTTTAACAAATGGTTTCCTGTGCTTCATTCCCGTTGGTTTCCTTTAGTTATAGGCATTGAAATTGTTAATGAGTTGAAATTAAATATTTTTCGCAGGTTAAATATTACCCAACTGGTGCGACTTGAAAACATTTATTAATAAACGATATCAATGTTAAATAATGATAATATTGTTTTAATTTCAGCATCCCTCATAGAAAAGTTATTTACGCCTCCACTTGTTTGCCACGGTGGGAATACCACTTCTAATACTTTTATTATGGTAAGCATTATATTTTTTTGGTTTAATTTGTTTATTTTTAGGTGGTACAGAGGCATTCAATGGGATTGAATTCCCTCAAGTTTATAGCTAATTGGTTGGGCAGGGTAACATTTTGGATATATTTCAATATCTGTATGGTTTGTTATAAATATTTTGAAATTGATATCTTATAAAGTAAATTTTAAATGGTACTTATGAGTTTTATACTGATTAAATATTTCTAACATGATATAGGCTTACGAATAAGAAAGGTGTGGAGTCTTACAACTATGAAATTAAACTCGAATTTTTAACTAGAATTTACAGTGGGTGAAACAATTTAGATTTAACTGCTTATTATCAGTATTCGTCAGAAATATTTAATCACCACCTAATTCGTTTAATATACAATTAATATTTTCATTTTAATTTCTTTCCCTAATTTAGAATATGATTTAAAATTGTTCTCTAAGAACAGAACTCTGCGACGTTGATTAAAGCAATTAAGAATCTTATTATGAAACGTGTCAATTGCCAGTGTACTAATATTCTATTGAAATATTGTAATGATGTTAAAGTTGTACAAATTATATTAAGATTGTTGCTACTTATTGGTTAGCTCATGTTACTTTTGATACAAGGGTATTGATAATCATAGCTACAGACATGTTTATCAAAATTAAACTGTTCATTTTTTCAGTATTATAATTCGTAAACGAGAGAGTCTCAAAGTATTACTGCGTTGTCAAGACAGGAATTCAGGAAAAGAAAGAAACTTCAATTTTGTAAAATATTCACCAATTAGAGATTCTAGTGTAGAACGTGTGGAAGATGCAGAAAAATCTACAAGAAGTTCTACAACGACAAATTTATCAGAAATTTGTGACGTGAGTGTTAAGAAATTTTGTTCAAGATCTTATTAAGTAATTATAGAATGAATACAAAAATGTAAGTTGCTTTTTGTTAGTGTGAAGCATATGCCCATCCAAACGAAATCCGGTTTTTAGTATTATAAGCCTTCAGATTGGACACTGAGGTACTGGAGAAAAAAACTTGAAATATATAGTGGCGAGATCGAATCTCGTCATCGAACATGACTGTCAGTACAGCCTTATAGCCATTATACTGTGACGATCAGTTTCACTGTTCATTAATAAATAGTAGCACATGTCTTGTCTGTCGCTCAAAAATTAGGGACGGATAGCGAAGATAACCCTAGGCTTGTACAAAATTCAACAACAACAAAAACAATAAAACCGATACAAAAGTTATCTGTATCACTCGTCGTTAGATTGAAAGCAGCTAGCCAACACACCAGCCGTCACACATACTTGAACTACAAATATCGAATTAAGGGACTTCATCGTCACTCTTATACACTCATAGACAGAAAATCTAGAGAATAAATTCGCAGTAATGGATTTAGAACTGTGCGCCCATTCTAGCTGCTAAGGCACATTTGACAAGTGATTATATCAAATTGACCGAAACAATAATCTTAAAATGTACCATATCAAATACTAAATCTACTGATACAAAATACACATTGCCAACGGACTGAATCCCGGAAAAGACGTACTTTATAAGTATTCTTCTCACACTTTAATAAATATTTAATTTATATTCTAATTTGAATATACAGACTCAAGACCACTCTTATGGAATGACAAATCATTGTTCTGAATAAGATTCAAATTTGCTTCAAGTTTGACTCTTTGACTTTAAGGAATTAGTTCATCAACGTATTTTTTTGTGATATTCAAGATTGTTTTATTACATTTTATTATTAAATTAGGTTGAAGTTTGTCTTTACGACCTCAAGGTAGGCCTGACATGGCCAGATGATTAAGGTACTCGACTCTCAATGTGAGAGGCGGGGACTTGAATCCCCGTCTCCTTCTAGCTATCGGGATGTTAAAAAGTTACGGTCAAATCCACTATTTGTTTGTAAAAGAGTAGCCCAAGAGTTGACGGCTGGTGGTAATAACTAGGTGCCTTCCCTAGTTTCACTGCTACATTATAGAATTTTAAAATCGAAGTCTTTAGGTGAAATGAAAAAACAAACGACTTTTAGGAAGTTGTTCATCACCGTATGATATTTAAGATATTTTTAAATATTTCAATAGTAAATAACTAATATAAATTCGTTTTACAGTCTCATATATATGAACATTAACTTAGTAGCTAAAGTTTCCATTACGTCTTTCCTGCATTACAAGTTTTGGTGGACCAGTTTTTTAACTGTTTTGCTACTCGTTTGTCACGTACACAACGTGAAGTTAGCTGTGAAGTTAAGATGAACGTAAACTGATATTGATAAATCATCATAAGCGCTGAAAGTAATTTGGCATTAATCACTTTTTCTGTATTTTAATACTGATCGAAATTTCTTTATTTTCTTAAAATGACAAACCACTATATATCTATATATAGGACAGATTAATATTTACACTAAATATTGCTAGAGGAAAATGTTAAAACCCACACATCTGATATTTAAAAATGAAATGAGTTTAATGTATTTTTAACATCAATGTTAATTTGATGTAACATTTGAGTTACTTAATTACGAATGTTTTTCTGTTAAATAAGGATATTATTTATTTTATGTGACCGATTTTGTTTCAGACAAATATATTATTAACATATTTTTGTGTTTATTTCACAAGGATAACAAAAACCCAATGATTTCAAGTGATCTTACAAAAAGTGAAATTGATGGATTGCCGAAAACTGAAATTATCAACCAACTCTTTAAACCTGTCGATGAGAATCATTCAAAAACATTTCCATTATCTGCAGAATCAAAAACAAAACCTCCTACACTTCAATATACACTCTCTAAACTCACAGCTCTCGCAGATTTTCTTTGCCAGAATTCAGAGTATAGAATTAAAAATCAACCGAACTTCAATTGCACCTCTTCTTCAAAAGAGCCACAAAGAAATTTATCATATAAAGTAAAACCGAAGTTGAAAATATACAAACACCTTACAATTGTAGACGTTCAAGCTTTCGATAAGGGTGACTACAGCGGTAATGTAATTTACTGAAAAGAAGACATCAAGTCACAAACCAAACAACAAATTGTTGGACACAAACTAAGTTATGGAAACTATTTTATTAATTAGTAAATATTAAACCATATTAAATGTTTCATAATTTCACACAGAGTGAATTTAAAACACAAATAAACCTTTTATATGAAAAATCTTGGAAAGTGTTTTCATTGTTATGAAAACTGTAGAATATCGTTTGAGATGCGAAATCAGAATTTTTAATTTATTTTTGTGTATTTTTTAAGGTAACAATAATACATCGATCTGCAATACATAAAAATATTTTTCATATATATACACCTAAACACTATTTCAAATTGATCTTCACTAATTTTTTCTGTACGTTCGATGTATCTGACGATTCTTTTGGAAAATGTTAACAAAGCAGCTTTTAGAAAACTTATAAATACTATAACTTATTTATCTATAAAACTAAATGTTTACGAGCTTGTGTTGGTTCTGTTACATTATTTAATTCCCTTGCTTTTGTCAAATTCGTGGTGTTTAGGATATGGTTAAATACATACGTTAAAATTATTTCTTTCATTAAGTTCCCTGCCCTCCTGGACAGTTCAGAAGCAAAAAACAGGAAGAATGTGTCCCGTGTCTCAAGGATCATTACAGTGATTATTTTGGATCCTGCAAATGTTCAGCTTGTCCTGGAAGACGATTTACAAACCCCGGAGCCTCTTCACGGGATGCATGTAAACGTAAGTTTTATTACATACTTATAACCGCACTAAGAACCACTTTGTCTCAGGTATATTTATAAATTATATTGCTGCAAATGCTTAACTTTCAAATAACTTTAGATATTCTAGTCAGTATCATTAACAAGTCATGTTATTTATGTAGTTTAATATTATCCACTTCTTATATTGTGAATAAACCAACTTACGTTGTGAACTAAATACCAAGTTCAGACCAGTGAACTGTTTCTACTATTCAAACAAATTATTTTGTTGTGATTTTATTCTTTGGTACTCCTGATTTTATTAGATTTTTGTTTGAAACAGAGGTTTGACTGGTTTTTGTTTCGATGTTCTATATCAGTTACCTTTTAAGATTTTATTTTTTCTTATTTGTTAGTTTTAATGTAACTTAAGTTATTTTTATTATCACTGTTTGTTCCTAATTTTCTCCGACTTTCATTTTTTTTTAAATACATTTGTTTTTTCTATCGATCTGAATTATACGTTCTCACAATACAGAATATAAAATATAGTAACGTATTGTTGTATTTGCAAGTTATGGCACATTAGGCCACATGCTTAGCATCTTATATCCGAATGATTACAAAAATTCCGAAATAAAAATGTTCTTGTGTCATGGTTGGTAACTACGTAGAAGTGAGGACAATGTTTTAAAAGGAGGCTCAGTTTTCCAATAAATCAGCAAAAACTTCAGAATTCGACAAGTTAGGGTATAGGGGCTCTAATCTATCCTGGACAACTTCATCATTTATTATGATTACTGAAGAGAAGAAACAATTGAAAAACAACATAATTGTGATGAAGCTGACATATTTCTATTGTTTACAGAGTAATAAACAATAATTTGACTTAACAAAGGATTATAGGCTAAAGGTTTACAAATCAGCAACTGTTTTCATTTGGTAAATGATTGAAACAGTGGGAATCAAACTATATCTTTAAAGTCCACAGTGTAACGATACAATGGACATTTATTCATTTAGCCGTTTTAAAATTGGTATTAGAATCCGATATACAGAGAAGAGTAAAATTTGAAAAGTGTTTCTGGTCAAAACTGACACAATCAGCGGCTACTAATAATGGTAATGAAATTGAGTACGATCGGAACAGCCCCTCTAGCTTGTAATACCTACAGTTAATTGGACAGATTTTAATTTTAATTCAGACAAA
This sequence comes from Tachypleus tridentatus, assembly GCF_004210375.1. Lineage (NCBI taxonomy): Eukaryota > Metazoa > Arthropoda > Merostomata > Xiphosura > Limulidae > Tachypleus > Tachypleus tridentatus. The sequence continues at coordinate 34,030,562 of NW_027467782.1, forward strand.
ACTGAAGCAGAAAATATAAACTCAATGGAACAAAAATTGTACAGCCACCCTCTGAAACATTCTTCGTACGTCTTTGATTTTGGACATAAAGAAATTTGGTAAAACTCCATAAATAAGTATTTATATAAATGTTTGTACAATGATCTCTATATATAGGATGTCTTTTCGACATATTTATTTTAAAAAAAGATGCTATATATCTGATTTAATAAAAACATCTTCTGTAATTTAAGTTACGACTAGGTTTTAACAAATGGTTTCCTGTGCTTCATTCCCGTTGGTTTCCTTTAGTTATAGGTATTGAAATTGTGAATGAGTTGAAATTAAATATTTTTCGCAGGTTAAATATTACCCAACTGGTGCGACTTGAAAACATTTATTAAGAAACGATATCAATGTTAAACAATGATTATATTGTTTTAATTTCAGCATCCCTCATAGAAAAGTTATTTACTCCTCCACTTGTTTTTTGCCACGGTGGGAATACCACTTCTAATACTTTTATTATGGTAAGCATTATATTTTTTTGGTTTAATTTGTTTATTTTTAGGTAGTACAGAGGCATCCAATAGCATCGAATTCCCTCAAGTTTATAGGTAATGAGTTTTATGCAGATTAAATATTTCTAACATGTAATAGGCTTACGAATAAGGAAGGTGTGGAGTTTTAGAACTATGCAATTAAACTCGAATTTTTAACTAGAACTTACAGTGGGTGAAACAATTTAGATTCAAGTGTTAATTATCCGTATTCGTTAGAAATATAAACTCACTAGCTAACTCATTTAATATGCAATTAATATTTTCGTTTTTTATTTCTTTTTCACTATTTATTTGTAAAGAGTTGCCCAAGAGTTGACGGCTGGTGGTGATAACTCGGTGCCTTCCCTCTAATTCTTTCACTGCTACATTATAGAATTTTAACATCGAAGTCTTTAGGTGAAATGAAAAACAAACGACTTTTTTGAAGTTGTTCATCACCGTATGATATTTAAGATATTTTTAAATATTTCAATAGTAAATAAATAATATGAATTCGTTTTACAGTCTGAGATATATGAACAATAACTTAGTAGCTAAAGTTTCTATTACGTCCTTCCTGTATTACAAGTTTTGGTGGACCAGTTTTTAACTGTTTTGCTACTCGGTTGTCACGTACACAACGTGAAATTAAGATGAACGTAAACTGATATTGATAAATCATCATAAGCGCTGAAAGTAATTTGGCATTAATCACTTTTTCTGTATTTTAATACTGATCGAAATTTCTTTATTTTCTTAAAATGACAAACCACTATATATCTATATATAGGACAGATTAATATTTACACTAAATATTGCTAGAGGAAAATATTAAACCCACACATCTGATATTTAAAAAATGAAATGAGTTTAATGTATTTTATTTTGTTTTTGAAATTTCGCACATTCTGAGGGCTATCTGTTAGCCGTCCCTAATTTAGCAGTGTAAGACTAGAGGCAAAGCAGCTAGTAATTATCACCCACCGCCACTCTTTTCTTTTACCAACAATAGTGGGATTGACCTAAAATGACGCCTTGGCCATGCCAGGCCGTGTATTTTAACATCAATATTAATACATTTGAGTTACCTAATTACGAATGTTTTTCCGTTAAATAAGGATATTATTTATTTTACGTGACTGATTTTGTTTCAGACAAATATATTATTAATATATTTTGTTTATTTCACAAGGATAACAAAAGCCAATAATTTCAAGGGAAATTGATGGATTGCCGAAAACTGAAATTACCAACCAACTCTTTAAACCTGTCGATGAGAATCATTCAAAAACATTTCCATTACCTGCAGAATCAAAGACAAAATCTCCTACACTTCAATATACACTCTAAACTCACAACTCTTGCAGATTTTCTTTGCCAGAATCCAAAGTATAGAATTAGAAATCAACCGAACTTCAATTGCACCTCTTCTTCAAAACACCCACAAAGAAATTTCTCAAATAATTTGAAATCAAAGTTGAAAAAAATACAAATACCTTATCTGTAGAACAGGATACAAAATCTCCTTCACTTCAATCCACCCTTTCTAAACTCACAGCTCTTGCAGATTTTCTTTGCCAGAATCCAAAGTATAGAATTAAAACCAACCTAACTTCAGTTGCACCTCTTATTATTAATGTATTTGATGATGTTTCAATGAAGTAGAAGATAATCGATTACATCTGAATAAAACATTTGAAACGTAAAATAATTTTCTGAGCCGACAATATGAAATCTTACATGTTCAATTTATGTTGACTCCATAATTCGTTTATTTATGTGTTGAAATATTTTAGTATGATGTATCACTGTTTATTTTCTCGTGTTGTTGTACAGGTGTAAAATATAGACTTTATCTGCAACCGTAATAAAAACATAGTGTAGAAAAGTTTAATGAAAGTTGATCTGGTATTTTATGAACTAAAGTGTTTATAGAATAACAGTGTATTTAGAAATTTTGTCAATAAATGTGTCAGTTTTTTCTCAAGCCTGTAATTTCACATTGTTATTGTAAGGTGTGTTCTACAATAACAGACATAAGCATATTGATATACAAAATGTGGAAGAATAATACTTTGATTTTGACTGAAGGTTCTTTTGATATGATAATTGATAAGTCTCTTCTGGTTATAAGCTATATTTAAGTGTCAGCAATATTGCTGAAAGAGTCCCGAACGTTTAAAGACATATTACTGATACTGGTCATGAAGCATACAGCAACTGTTTTATTATAAGAATATTACTAAGTTAGAGTTGTGTCTAATAATTTTGACAATGAGAATTTATCGAGCTTTTAATATGAAAGTAAATAGTTTTAGTCAGCAAGAAAGAAGCTCAAATCAAAGATTTCTGAAAATATCTATAGAAAGACAAGAATATAGTTTTGTTTTATTTTGTACAGTATTATATATTAAACATAATTATTTTTTTAGATAGTTGTTTAAACTCTAGTGTAACAAATCACCTTGTAAAGCAAAACAGAAGATTTAAAAATCGTTCCCGATTAATACATTGATTGAAATCTCCTCAGACATAACTTAATACTAGGCATTGTACATCCAGATTTTAACTATGTTATTCAATTTTGAGAGATAAAAGTAGTTAATTATATAGAGTTTGATCGGGAAATGTGGGATAATCGCATCGTAGTTTCAGGTACATTTGGGTCAGCTGAATAAAGGACAGCAGGTCCAACGACTACCTTGCTTCGTGTTTAGGGACCGACTTGTATTTGTTTTACTTATTAGTTGATCCAAGTTATTCAGTATACCTGAACTCTCTTAATGCAGCTAAAATACTCTAATATATAATGTATTCGGCAAACTTTACTAATTTATTAGTCATTTAACTTATACCAAAATAATACATATAGAATTTATAAAAATAACATGTATATTTTAATATTTCTAACGATGAGTTTACAAATTGAAATTGGCACCGATTTCCTGCACTATAGTTCAGCTAAATAATGGGAGATTCTTCAAGACATGTAGTGTGAAATAATTTTGTAATATTAGATTACCTTAATTCGTGAGACATAAATGTAAAATCAAAGTAAATGATCCTTATTCAAACAAATATATGCTACAATGGATGGTTGCGTTTAGAGTAGAGTCAGGTTTGATGTTGTTGTAAGGTGTTTGATGAAATCACAAGGAATAATAATTTGTTAAGACCATGTTCCAAACTGAATAAATATCATGTTACTAATTGAATTAACTCATTAACAACACACTCATCCAACCTGGTTAACATTAGATATTTGGAAGTTAATTTTTCAAGAGATCACTGACTTTCAATAAAAATGTTAAATGTACAACTTCACAAATAATAGATGATGTTATTGCCATTTCTACCACAAAAAGACATGTAGTGTTATTTAGGTGAATGATACAAAACATGTTGAGCAAAGGAAATTTAGTGACTTGCTTGACCATGTTATGCTGGAACTGCATAAATACCAAATGTTAAAATAAATCAGTATTAATACAAGGAGGTAAAAAACACAAGGTATGATTATATACCACAGCCCTAACAAAGAAAGATGTTACTAACGAACTTAGTAACTTTAAAGTAACTACCTCTGAAGTTGACTGGAAACATATTATCAGAAATCAAGTTTGTCATTGATTGTAGGCATAAAGTCGTTGATATGAAAATATTATGCTTCAGATTTACAGAAATTGAGTTCGTCATTGGTCGTAGACATAAAGTAGTTGTTATGCATATGTTATGATTAAAAGTATGGCATTACTCCTGTCAACATGTGTCAACGAAGCCATTTTCAAACCTAATGTCCATGTTACTGAGTTACGTTAAAATGTAATTAAACCACTTTAATATGAATGTATTTTAATGAAATTGTTATTATAAAGTACGTTACAACTTTTATATTATCTAAGTTTTACTCCTTTATTTTAGAAAGAAACGTTTAAAAGAGAAATTAAAACTGTTTTACTGCTACGTGATATTACAAGTGTAAACTTTAACAGATATAGTACATAATACTGTAAGAATATAATAAAGATTGTGGGTATAGAATGGTAAGCTGAAGTATCAACTGTCTTTAATTTGCGTCGGTAAATTTAAAAAAAATTCTCGATGGGTTTTTCATTCTAATATTTCTAAGCTTAAGAAATGTAACCTAAGACTCATTTCTCGTATCGGTTTATTTAAAAATAAACAAGGCATAGCTATAAAAGCATTAAAGAAAGGTAGTTAAACATAATCACAGTAACTGAAAGATTAAACAAAGAGGTAATGTAGGTGTTCTAAAAGTTTATGTATGTTTATCTATTTTTACCTTATATTTATATTTACATTACAGTTTGGTGCTTGTTGTTAAAGCCATGTTTTCTTACCAAGTTTACTCTTCATACTATAATGGAATTTTGCTTGAATGATACTTGAATGTTTAACAATCGTAACTTCTCGAAATATTTATCTTGAGTGCATGTAGGTTTGCAGTAGGGTTACGAATTTCTGATTTCACTTCAGTTTCTCTCCAGAAAAAATTCATTTTTCTCCGCTCTCAGGGTGAACATATGACGTCATAAATACAACACACGCAGATCTAATTTACTGGCGTCATATATATAAAAGAATAGTACTGTCTGTTATTTGGCCATGTAAATACTTCGCACAGTTTGCATGGATCTTTTTCAAAAATCGGTATGGAAGTTCATTAGATCCATGAGGAAATACACAAGTTATCAATTTTGCATTTTGCTGTTTTTTCCCCTCATTACTTAGCACCTGAGATGGATCTTCACTAAATTTGGCACGAAGGTTTGTTGCATCCATGAGGTTTGTTTGTTTGTTTTGAATTTCGCGCAAAGCTACTCAAGGGCTATCTGCGCTAGCCGTCCCTAATTTAGCAGTGTAAGACTAGAGGAAAGGCAGCCAGTGATCACCACCCACCGCCAACTGTTGGGCTGCTCTTTACCAACGAATAGTGGAATTGACCGTCACATTATAACATCCCCACGGCTGGGAGGGCGAACACATTTGGCGCGACGCATCCATGAGGAGATATATTCAAATTTATGGTTTCATAATTTTATTTTTGCTATTTTAGGGTGTTTTTATTATGTGTAGAGATAAAACTTTTCATATCCTGAGATAACCTTTCATTAATTATGAATTCACATAACTTCCATCCACGGTACAGGTACCCCAGCTAGTCATAGTAAAGAATGTTCCTCCATAATTTCAGGAAAACAGAGATACTTGATGTTGATTTTGCAGACATATGACAGAGACATAAAACACTTACTGTGTATTTAGATATTAATCTGAGTTTTGTAATACAGGTTACAGTCACGTGGCTCCACTATCAAGAGGAAGGAGTTTTTTGTATCGTGTGTGAGTCACTTGGTATTCCACTAACATTAATCTTGGTGACAGCTTACGTAAAACGCTGAATGATCCACGATACGTGGTTTCTCCACTTCTTAAACTACAAATTCGGGCATCTTTACCAATCGTTTAATATAAGGATGAAACACTTCGCTACTGCAGCAGTAAGAAGTAGACTATTAGAATGCCTTTAATAATAATATATTATATATATTTATTGTGATGGTACATCACCTTCCTATATTAAGGTGATACATTGGTCTTTGTGGCGGAACCAGGGGTGGCCAAATAGTTACAAAGTCAGCTTACCGATCAATGGAGCTCAGGTTCAAGACGTGACGCCGCTAAACACGTCCTGCATTTTGACTGTGGGCGCACCATAAAATTGAAAGTCTCTCTGGCAAGTTGTTTGTTTTAATTTCACACAAAACTACACGAGGTCTATCTGCACTCGAGAGAAGACAACTAATCATCACCACGCACCGTCAACTCTTGGCCTACTTTTATACCAACGAATAGTAGGATTGACTATTATATTATAACACACGCACGGCTGAAAAGGCGAGCATATTTGGTGGAACAGCTGCTTCGAACACCCGACTCCCAGATTACTAGTCGAGTGCTCTAACCACATCACCTATTTGTGATAACGTGTTATTGACTGGCTACCATCTCTCTGGTATACTGACCACACTCTTTACATTTTGTATTTCATTATGTGTTGTTCAGGATGAAAAATTTATCATTTATATAAATTGTTGTTTAATTATCGTGACGGTTGTCAATCTGACCGATGTTTGTGCCTTGGCTCTTCACACTCAATACTAGTAAGAATGTCATAAAGGTGGTAGTCCCACTATTCAATTATAGTAGCCCAAGAGAATTGATGTGAACTAGTCACGTACAGTTTGTGTGTACAGATTTGTGTATCAAAAACAACAACAAAACTGTTTATCATTAAAATGTGTACTTACATCTTATGGTACACATTGTATTATAAGTATTAGAACATTGAACATTGTAACATAACCAAGTATTAGAACATTGAACATGGTAACATCATCAAGTGTTAAAATATTGAATATTGTATTATTACTAAATATTATAATATTCAATATTGTAGCATTATCAAGTGTGAGAATATTGAACATTGTAGGTAGCATCATCAGATATTACAGTATTGAGAATTCCTGCTGTAATCTTGAGTAATAATACAATTGTTGAAATTAAAATTATAAAATACTACTATCACTGTAAAAATGAGGATGTTGTATTTGTCTATGGTGGTTATAAATAGTATTCAGTATTTAGATGTTTCAGTTTTTGGTGTGGAAATCAGAATGACGACATTTAAAATAAAGATGTTATATTAAGTTCGACTGATATTTGTTTTTTGCTTTTGTGCTAAAATGAAAAATGTTGTTTAAAAATAGATAAGTTATATTAGAGAGTGTGTGTTTGAATGATGTTGAAATAGATAAGTTATATTAGAGTGTGTGTGTTTGAATGATGTTGTTTAAAAACAGATAAGTTATAATAGAGTGTGTGTGTTTGAAATGATGTTGTTTAAAATAGATAAGTTATATTAGAGTGTGTGTTTGAAATGATGTTGTTTAAAACAGATAAGTTATATTAGAGTGTGTGTGTTTGAATGATGTTGTTTAAAAACAGA
>NW_027467782.1:34038612-34222997 GCF_004210375.1 Tachypleus tridentatus
CAAAGTGAAGTAATTAAAGTTTTAAAGGAAGTGTCAATTTTATGGTACTATGCCAGGATGACTAACAGGTAGTTCAACAGCAGCGTTAGTCACCTAAGTAGACCTTTCCAGTCCTATTTGAGTTACAGTCATTTCCTAATTTCAAATCAAACTAGATGACTGTGATTCTCTTCTCATCAAAGAAGGTCTAAAAAACTTAAATGGCATTAGAAAGACTGATGGCCTTTAAAAAAACTAAAACACATTCCAAGGTGGACAATGTCATTATGGACAAACAGGACAGAATATGGTGAAAATGGCACCATCGTTGATAGTAAGTCATAACGATGGCAAGAAAGTAAAATGTGGTATACAGTGACCTGGGTATCACACAGACAACATATGGTGTATCAGTTCCAGATAAATGAAAACAATGAGTTAAAAACTGTGACCAATGCATAGTCTAGTTAGAACAACTTCCTCCTTCCGATCCTTCGGTAACAAGGACAGCCAAAGTCTAATACAGGGTTGTATTTGGAAAAGCATGTTTTGCATTGCTCACCCAAATTGACTGCGAAATGGCACAGAGCCAAGCCTTGAATAGGACCGTTATAGGTGAGCACAGCGGGAAGTGCCAGAGCAGATAGACTTAGCGCTGCAGTGTCGGCAAGCTAGCTTCCATGAACCAATATGGCCCAGTATCCAGAAAAAACTGAAAGTAGATGAGATGATAAGAGAAATGGGCCAGTCAGTTGTGAATATTAGTGACAACAGGGTGTGAACCAATGTGAAGCGATTCTAGGGCCAGCAGAGAACTAAGAAGTCAGTATAAATCATGCAGTTTGAGTACTGCTTAGCTTCTATGTGATCAGGGCAAGAGAGATGGCATACACAGTTCAGTAGTAAACACAGAAGCTGTAGAGGGATTCTACGTGCAACCATGGTAGAGTCCACACAGTCACCTGATTTTGAACCATCTGTATAAACAGGAATGGAAAGATGGTTCAAAAAGATGATCAGCAAATAACAAACAGTATTTCCAATCAGGAAGTGTCTACTTTTCTCAGATAGCTTTAAGATAATTCACAATTGGGGATGGTAATAAACCATGGTGGGATGGGCTGACCAGTGGATACAGCAATGTCAGGACATACAATTCATCCAACTATGACTGGATATGAAGGCTAAAAGGAGCAATGGCATTCCGTCTGGTCTGAAAAAGCATGAGCCAGGGAAAAAACACAACCCTAGATGGGATGCTTTAGTTAGGAACAAGTTTCAAAGCATATAGTAAAGACAGTTGAAAATGGCAGAGGTGCAAAAAAGGTTCATGAGACTATGTATAAGCTCTGAACTGGGGAAGACCCCTAGTGCAGAGCTGAATCCTGATGATGAATCTGTCAGCATCTTGCAGGCCAATGGTCACTGGCAGAGCCATAGACCAGTGATTCATAGTCGAGGTGGCCGAGCATAATCCAAGTGTGTTAAGATTCGAATTCCCATCACATCAAACATGCTCACTTTTCAGCCATGGGGCATTATAATGTGACATTCAATCACACTATTTGTGGGTAAAGAGGAGCCCATGAGTTGGCGGTGGATGGTGATGACTAGCTGCCTTCCCTCTAGTCTTACACTGCTAAATTAGGGACAGCTAGCACAGGTAGCCCTCGGTAGCTTTGCACGAAATTCAAAACAAGCAAACCATAGTCCAGTGTCGGTCAAATAAGAGCACGATATATCTTTAGCATAGAACATCGATCCACTCCACAAGTGATGGAAGAGAGGACAAGGAGGATGTTCAGTGCTCTTGTACATTTGACCTGTAGCTGCTTTGTGGTATAAAGGTCAGCTTACGGTCAAAGATAAGCCCCAAGAACTTAGTCTCAAAGACCTCAGGCAGCACAACTTCACCGCTATGGAGTTCAGGATCAGGACGAATACCCCATTGGTGACAGAATTGCGCAAACTGTTTTAGTGAGAGAGAGAAGGTAAAGCCCTTTGCTGATCCACTTCAGTAAACAATTGAGAGCAGTTTGTAGCTGCCGCTCAATATACCTCATGTTCAATGACTGGCATGAGATGTGAAAGTCGTCGATATAGAGCGTGTTTGCAACAGTGAGAGGGAGTTGTTCAGTGATGGCATTAATTTTATACTGAAAAGTGTGACATTCAGAACACAGCCCCAAGAGACTCCAAGTTTCTACAGAAAAAAAATGGTAAAGTGTTGAACCCACATGAACTTGGAATTGCCTGACCATTAACAAATTTTTTAATAAATGTGGGCAAATGGCCGTAACCCATTATGCTGTCTCACAAAATGCCATATCTCCATGTTGTATTATAAGCCTTCTCAATGTCAAAGAATATTGATACAAGATGTTTGAGAAGGCTTTTCTGACTGACGTTTCAAGTGACAATCAGGTGGTCCATGGTGGAGTGCTGTCAAACCCACAATGGGTGGGAGAGGAGGTTTGTGTCATTCAAGAACCAAACTAGACAAGCATTAACCATCCTTTCTGAGGTTTTACAGAGACAGCTCACTAGATAGTAGATTTGAAGGAATCTTGGGATCATTCCCAGGCTGAGAAGAAAAGGTAAGGACAGTTGCCTGTTGTACCAGGCATCAGGAAAAAACATTCTCCTGCCAGACCTGAGGTCATAAACAATCAGAAGAATAGTAAGAGAAGCAGGAGATAGAAGTGGTGCAGCATTTCATAGTGTACATCATCAGGTCCAACTGATGTACTTCCAGACTGATGAAGGGCCAGTTTGAGTTTCACCAGTGTAAAGGGATGATTAGAATCATAGAGATATTCAGCTCAAAGGACAGAAGTGTTTGCTCTTCCTGAGTCTTGATGGCTAAAAAGGTGGAGGAAGAAGCAGAAGTGCTAGATTCCCAACAAAGTTTTCACCTAGAGTATCAGCAATGCTCCAGGTATCAGCTACTTCCTGACCATCAGGGAGCAAGATCGAGAGGGATGGAATTATACTGCCCATTGACCTTCTGAACCTTGTCATATATGACTTTAGAACTGGTGGTAGAAGATATGCTAGTCATGAACTTAATTCAAGATTCCCTTTGGCTTTGGCATCTTACCCACTAAGCACATTTCTAAAACTCAAATCAGTTTCAAAGAGTTGATCTCAAGCTGTCAACAACCATGTGACAGTTGAGTTACAAATATCCTTAATGAAAAGCATGCATCAACTTATTAAAAGTTCTCCAATGTTCTTACCTTCCATGACTTATTGTGCAGACACTAAGAAAACATAAAAAAGTCCTGCTTTCCCAACATAAAGAAGACTTAACTGTTTGCTGTTGTGGTTCTAAGAATGAAAGTAAAAAATAATATGTAACAAATGTCAACCACATTACAACTGCTACATCCATGCTAGTAAGACCTTGTTTAATGCCAGGACTTATAGGTCCATCTGGGATATGACAGACACAACAGTGAATGAGATGCTATTTATGATGAATTTCTCCCAGTTGTGTATAAGAATATATTATAGAGGTATGTAACTATCTGCAATTCACTTTGATTCTAACAATATAAAACTCAAATCAATTAACTTTCCTCCAAAACACTAAGAGCAAATATCCCATTGAAGAGAGAACAGTGTGTGTCATACAGAACACGGTTCCAGAAGAAAGAGCTCTTAAGCTCCTAGGAAGGTAAGAAGCTGGGCATTAACAAATGAGGTAAGTGATAAAACAGAGTTTAAGTAGGATTCTGAACTACAGTAAAGATCATGAGAGGAATTTAGTGAAGCAGACTAACCTGGAAGATATTCTTTTCTGGAGGGGTGCCTTCCTCTTCATGTGCACTCATTAACAATAAATACAAATGTATAAATGGGGTTAAGAAAAAAAAACTTGTAGAACCACAGAAATTTTCAGGTCTGGTCAAAGTAGTGGCAATCACATGTGAACGGGGTCAGAGTGCAAACTACTATCTTAATTTTGTAATGGAAATTTCTCAGTAGTAGCTAAAACTGGGAATGTTCCTGGGAATAAAGGATCTTTTATTTTAATTTGAAAAGAATGGCCAAGTTAGTTGGCACCAAGGAACATCACAAAAATAAAACAGAGCCAAGTATGGAAACGACCATTCTTTCACAGTAAAATGGGAAAAGTAAATAAAAGTTAGGAAAATAAATAAAAGACAGATATATGGTGATCCCCATCTTGAATAGAATTATAAGACGGTGTTTTGTCTTCAATGTTTTGAAGGCTACATAAGATAGGAAAGGTACCTGCAGGTGCCATTAGCCACCAAATAACATCCTCTGTCAAGTTCAAGAAAGCATCACTATCTCTAAGAGCTCCAGCATAAAAGATTGAACTACTTTGAGGGCAAATGCAAAGGTATGTATCATATACATATGTTAGGGTTGGGGTGGCTCCGCTGAAGGCGACAAGAGATATTTACAAAATAGATGGAAAATAATGGACCAGTACAAGTATCATAAGATACTGATCCATCATGATATACCCAGTGGTTTATGTATTATTGGTAATGGATTCTACTACCAAGAAGATAATGACTTCAAACACTCATCCAACTTCAGTACAAGTATCATCAGATACTGATCCATCATGGTATACCCAGTGGTTTATGTATTATTGGTAATGGTTCTACTACCAGAAGATAATGACTTCAAACACTCATCAACTTAAGTACAAGTATCATCAGATACTGATCCATCATGGTATACCCAGTGGTTTATGTATTATTGGTAATGGATTCTACCAAGAAGATAATGACTTCAAACACTCATCAACTTAAGTACAAGTATCATCAGATACTGATCCATCATGATATACCCAGTGGTTTATGTATTATTGGTAATGGATTCTACTACCAAGAAAATAATGACTTCAAACACTCATCCAACTTAAGTACAAGTATCATCAGATACTGATCCATCATGGTATACCCAGTGGTTTATGTCATTATTGATAATGGATTCTACTAACAAGAAGATAAAGACTTCAAACACTCATCCAACTTATGCAGAAATTGGTTAGCTAAGAAAGAAGCTGCTGGAACCATTCAAATGATGCAATGGTCCCTACAGAGTCCCAGTCTCAACTCAATTGAGTAGATCTGGGATTTGATAAATCAAAACTTCACAGAACAAAAGTTTCTTCCAAAGAAATTTTATGGGGTGTATTAGAGACACTTAGAAGAATATCCTACAAGAAACTTTAATTAAATATTTTACAACCATGCATGAAAGATGGGACAACTAGCACTTCCACCAAGTTTCTGTTGTACTGAATATGAAGATTAATACACTTCTGATGTTTCACGTGTGATTAATTTTCTATTGTCCTGTGAAAGTAATTGGATGCCTAATTTTTTACTTTGTCCTTAAGTTTTGCACAGTACTGTATATGATTGTGAAAAGTATCAAACATACTGTTGGTGCCAACATGCTTTGTATTCACTGTGAAAAAAAACCTATGCACAGAACAGGTGAAGAAAAAAGTCCCATACTATCTGTGTATAGGTTTTGTCATAGTGAATATAAAGAATGTTGACACCAATAGCATGTTTGATATACAGTCAATATTTACATTGTTCTAAATAGAAGATAATTTACATGAAAGATTCTGCAAAACCTGCTCTTCCTATTGGTTATAAGGATACCATACAAGTTAAAACTGTCACTTAGCAATAGAGCTTCTAATTTGTAAGTGAGCATGGCTTATCTTGAACTAAGAACATTTTATAATACTTTCCTCAGGACAAGTTTTTGGAATGTAATCAAATTACTCATAAGCAACCTGTGTAAGTGTACTTTGAAAATCAACATGTTAATGTAGACATTCTATACCAGTTGTTAAAGTTGAGATTCACAACCACAGAAGCATCACATAACAACAAAGCTATTGTTAATTATTGTTTTAGAGGTTTATTTTGAAGTAAAGAAATTCAAACTCAAATAATACAAAACTTTGAATTGCAGCATACCTTATAATAATAATGTGATTATAATGCACTGAGAGTAAAACGATTTAATTAAATATTGAAATGTAACTCAGTAATGTGCACAGAAAGCAGTTTACAACAAGTATTATTCTGATATGGTTAAGCTATTCAGGAACATTACAGTAAAGATTCAGACCAACTGCACAACCAATTTACCAATGCAATTAGAACAGCCCCAGATTAGATGGGAAAAAAACAAACCTGCTATGTGTATAAGGCCTTCTGAAAAAGTATATGGAGCATCAAGGGTAAAGATATTACAACTGAAGACAAAATGAGCTGAAGGGTCCTTGAACAAAGGAAGGAAGGAGGTTTGTGGCAGATAAGGTAGCTCTGTAACCAGTTATGAAGGAAGCTGAGAAGCCATAATTATGAAACAAGAACACGAAAAAAAAGAAAATTGTTGAAAATTTGGAAAATAGTGCCTAATGCACAAACTCTGGAGCAGTGGAAAAGTTTGTCTTGAATCTTGGGGGTTCTTATAGGTGACTACTTGAACATTCCTTTCTTAGTCAATCAATCTACTGTGAAAGAGAATTTGGTTTCTTTGAGAAAGGATTAAGTACAGCCAAATATGTAACTGTTTATGTCTAATGTGAAAATATTACTTCTGAGGTCGTTATGAGGTAGTGCTGACATAGTAATTGGACAAATTTATACTAGAAAGCTAAAATAGTAAAAAAAAACATGATAAGCTAGCCAAAATAAAGAAGCTTTATTTGAATTATCTTATACACTTATTTCTCTTCAGCTATTTTCCTTATGTGGTGGCCATTGCCTTCTTCATCAGAAGTGTAAAATTGATCAATTAATCCAGATGCCAAGCCTCCATCATATGACCTCAAAGCCAATATAATTTCCCTATCCTTTTTATTTTGATAAAGGAGTACTTTTCCTCAAGACTATGAGTTGTTAGTTCTAAGGAATTACCATTACATTATGCAAAGGGAGCAACACAGTGATTGCAGCTGTGGTCACACAGTAACCATGTAGCATTATGCACTTACTATATACTGGTGACTAGATATCATATATGAAAATATTTACAAGATATCCAGATTTTGATGAAGCATATTCTATGTGGAGATTTTTTGTATATCTTAGTTAAAGCTTTAAAATAATCATAATTATGTACAGAAAAATAAAATGATACCAATCTATAAGCTTGATCCAATTTTCACCACAAAATTTATAAATTGAAAGCTCAATGATAAAATTAACCAGAAGCTCTCACCTCAACCAGATGAATGGTAGAACAATACAATATTGTTCCATCCACTGAATATACCAATGGTGTATAACCTAGAACACAGACTGTCTTCTCAACACTGAACTAAGACGGGTTTCTAATTCCTGTATGTTGCTTTCAAGAAATAAGGGAAAAAAAATAAACAATTATTATCCAAATTTTAAGACTATTAAATTGCTTTAACACTAGAAACTTTCTTTTTTTTTTTTTAAAGTTCCCAGAATATTTTTGTTCTTATTCTTATAAGCTTTTATGGGTTGCATACATCTAGAGCATAAGGGTTGGCTACTTTGGTTTCTTTAGTAAGTCCCAATACAGAGACCAAAGTAGCAACCACTCTAAATGCAGCCAAATGCAGCCCATAAAAAAATTTAAATCTGTCACAATCTACTTTAGCCAAAACTACCTAAAATATTTTTGTTACACCTGAAATTTATTTGGTAAAGAGATCAGTCAGACTTATGTATTATCAAATATGTAAATGTTATTTTATTGTTATTCCAATTTGATTATAAAAATTTAATATAAACAATTCTAAGAAGTTATGAGTGAAAGTAAAGAAGAATATGTCAACCACACAAAATGTCTCATATCCAGTGCTGGTGAGGCTTTTCACCAATAACAGGGCTCATCATTCTGGGTGAGATGTGGCTGACATGGTAGTTGTCTTGCTTTTTTTATATCAGCAGTTGCATGAGCAGAAACTACAATGATGTGAACTAAATTATGTAAGTCATTCATAAGTCAGATTACAGTTGGAATTAATAACATAATATTTAGTTATTTATTTTTAACAACATTTATTATTTTTACTTGAATTAACAGAAAGAAGAACAAGGAAATCAGCAATAAAATAAACTTTAAAATGATTTATATCTAACTCAACCTTTAATAAAATAAACTTAAAATGCAACAAATACCTAGAACTAAGATTGTGAATTATCTAACAGATAAAACTGGATTACAAATGAAATAAAAACGTTAGATACTATAATATAAAGATATGTGTTTATACCTGTGTTTAGATTCTGACAAGTAGTTTGAATGTCTGGTAAGCCACTTGCACTAAGGACATTTTGCATCACACTTAATGTGGCCTGGTAAAAAACAAAATGCATATTACGTTATCATTCTCACAAAAATAACAAGTCTTTAGACCTAAAAACATTACAGAAACTAAACTTTCTAAACAAATTCAAATAAAACAAAATATGCCTCCAGCTTCAGCATGCTAAAGATATATTTTTCTAACTGAAGTATGGATATACACATAAAAAAACTTACAAAAAAAATAAAACACTAAGACATTTCTTTAATTCATTTTAATTATTTATCTAAAAAGATGAATTTTTCTTGTTTGAATGTGTTACTGATAACACAGACTTCTATGATATTTTCATTAACCTTTTGATCTGGAATATATAAACTACCGAAAAGTTGTTTATCAAGAATACAATTAAAGTTACAGGCAATGAAGTTTGTGTTTTAAGTAGAAATAATTTGAAGCACAAACATCAAATGAATGCACATGAAAAAACCTATATTCTATAACACACTAGAAAATGAAGCTTTTTTATTTTTCAAAGCTAGCTAATTTAAGTATTGTTAAGAAGAGCATTTATTAGGTCATTTTATATGAAATGGCTTATTTTCATAGTAGAACAGTGACTGTGATTAGAATAAGCTGAATACAGTAACTTGACTGTATGCTATTTGATACTGATGAAGGTGCTGTGTTTTACATTTGCCTGTCATGTCAAGTTGTATTATAATTGTTTTGTATTTCTTTGGAACCCTACACAAGATGATTTCTTCAAAGAACTGAAACTACTTTTTTGATATGAGCTCAAATTGGCAAAAAAAATGCAGTCAAGGTTGCTAAAACATCAATTTGGCACTGGAACAAGGGAATACTTCTCAAACTACTATTCGTTCTGGTAATAGGAACCTCGAGAATAAACACTGAGGAAGGTTTCAATCTGTTGTGAATGAAGAAACAGTAAGTGCTACTGCATAAGCTAGCCCACACATGACAGTTCATATTAAGTGCTACTGCATAAGCAAGCCCCACACATGACAGTTCATATTAAGTGCTACTGCGCCAAGCAAGCCCCCACATGACAGTTCATATTAAGTGCTACTGCATAAGCTAGCCCACGCATGACAGTTCATATTAAGTGCTACTGCATAAGCTAGCCCACACATGACAGTTCATATTGGGTGCTACTGCATAAGCTAGCCCACATGACAGTTCATATTAAGTGCTACTGCATAAGCTAGCCACACATGACAGTTCATATTAAGTGCTACTGCATATAAGCTAGCCCACACATGACAGTTCATATTAAGTGCTACTGCATAAGCTTGCCCACACATGACAGTTCATATTAAGTTAACTGCTGCATAAAGCTAGCCCACACATGACAGTTCATATTAAGTGCTACTGCATGGCTAGCCCACACATGACAGTTCATATTAAGTGCTACTGCATAAGCTAGCCCCACATGACAGTTCATATTAAGTGCTCACTGCATGAGGCTAGCCCACACATGACAGTTCAGGCACTTTCAGTGGACTGAAGTTTCCAGTGCAACTGTTTCTCATCACCTGGCTGCAATCAGAAAGTTAAAATTTGGGCAAGAGGTACCACATGAACTGATAGAAGAGCAGAAAACTGGTTAGGAACAAGAGGGAGTCATTCTTAAAGCAAAGCATTACCTATGACAAGAAGTGGATCCTATATGGAAAAAAAAAACCTATGCAGAAAATATAGCATACTTTGATTATTAAAACTGGTGTTTGTAAAAAAATATGGAGTTTAATTTTTACATATACAGTCAACCATGAAACAAACTACTACATCAACAAAACCACTGTAATAACTGAATGTCAAAAAGATTATTGTACTATTAAAACTTTAACTGTACTAAATAGATGTGACATCATACTAAGAGGACATACCATAGTGTTAAGAAGATACCAAACCATCCTCAGTGTAAAAAACAAGCATCCTCAATAATCATCAACAAGTACCCTGAAGTATCAGTATTCCCAGAAGAAAACTGTGGTAACACAACATCAACATGAACACTGTACTAATATAGCAACATAAAGATCATTGTACTGACAATGCATAAACAAGGATACAATAATTAACAATATACTAGAATAACTGTAGTGTACAGGTTAATATGTTCACTGTACTAATATGCATTAACAAGATCAATATGCTGAAACAACAGCCAAAAGATATCTAAGGTAACAGAATGCCTACAAAGTCATTATAATAAGAGCACATCATAAAGCTAGTATACTGTCTGTTCATGATGCAATGTATACAGGATAATGACAAAAAAAAAAAAAGAGAGAGAGAGAAAAATATTACCACACTGACAACACAACTGTATATATATATATATATATTCAGGGAACCATCAAGCCAACACAAACCAGAATAACAAAACGTTATGATAACATAAAATAACTAAAAGATCACTGCAATAAAGGAACAGATAAAAATCCATTGTACAAGAACATATATAACAACACTGTATTAACTCTCTCAACACAGCCTTGATCTGTATGACTGACCATGTGACCACCTTGTGCTTGTTTACAGTCTGTTTAGATTTTAATACTTCTAACTTTCAAAGTGGTATATTTTCAAAATCTGGCAATGTTTCAGTTAATATTACAAGTCTCTAACATACAAAAATCATATTTAATTAAATAAAATAAAGATTTGTCCCTATGATAATTTGTTTTGAATAATCTGTGTGAAAAGTTATTTTAATGTTAAAATTAAAAATACCTTTGTATATAACCCTAAGACCTCCATAAATACATTTCAAACATTTTTTCAGTAAATCTTGATAGTTTATATGTTATTTTTCTAACCCAACTCAAAACAGGATTGATTAACTTGACTGACCTTGAAACCACCAAAAACAATAAAATAAATTAAAAAAAACCCTGAATTACACTTTCTTCTTTCTAGAATGACTTCATATTGCAAGAAGAAACTACATTCATTTATCCTAAGTAGCTCTTAGTTTGTAACACTTGATATCTATAATTAAGGTTTATCACCATTTAAACTGCAACAAACTACTGTCAAGCCATTATAAGATGTAAAATCAAGTCAAGAAACATCCAGCTCACATTACGCTTATCGAGATTACATTACCCATGAGCTACTACAACTAGTACAACAAGCTCAAGTGTCTCGTGTAAAAAAAATTATACTTATTGTTGATTTTACTTTATCTTAACTTAAAATATCCTTACTATTTTTTTACATTTTAATTGCTTTTATAATTATACACAAAAAATAAACATAAACAAATAAATAAATGAAACACTTGAACAATCTACACTGTTTCTCTTGATTGTTGAAGAGAGTTAACCATAACTTTTAATGCTACTTATATTATCGCAATTTATAATTTTATTTCATTAAATAATGCTACAAACAACATAGACTATAACATGCAAAATTTACACATCACTCAAAATTTACTAGCTTTCTAGATCTGTGACAAGAGTCATTACAAATTAATCCAAGCTAGTCATTTCTCAATGGAACGTTGGTTATACAGAAGAAAATATTGTGAAATACATCATTTGATAGAATGAAAACCTTAACTGTCTATTAGTTATAGGTAACATACAGTTAAGCATAAAGAGAACTATGAACACAACTTGAAAGAGAGGATGTGACAGCAGGAGTCTGACTTTCTATTCAGTAGAAAAAAATGTTGAAGACTATATTTAATGTGGTTTATCTGAGCAATGATGATTTTAGAGAAAGTAGTTTTCATTCAATTTCATACTTCTTCCATGGGTGGTGGATAAAATCTGCCATGAGAGCATGTGTCATGTGTGTCACACTAGGAAATATTCAGGATTTTTTAAGATAGTGCGTTGCAAAATTAAGAGCTGATTATTTATATGTTATTAAAATATGGTTTATTAACAAAGGTTTTATGCTATTCTAATTGGCATACCATAACCATGAAGTTGTTTAATAAAATATTCAAGGTAAGACACTAAAACATTGTGTCATGTTCAGCACCCAGTGCGATGGGGTTAAAGGAAGAGATAAGACAATTGTACTATAACATCAACAAAACTACTGTGCTAAAGGAATACAAACCAGAGCATTACACCAACAAAACAAAACACCACTATAATAAAGGAATAAATTCAAGTCTACTATACCAGAATATCAATAACACTACTGTAATAATGGAACAAAAACATGACTACTGTACCAGAATGTCAATAACACTACTATATTAAAGGAACAAAAACATGACTACTGTACCAGAACATCAGTAACACCACTATACTAAAGGAACAGAAACAAGACTATTGTACTAGAACACCCATAACACCACTGTATTAAAAAAACATAAACAAGACTGCTGTACCAGAACATTAATAACACCCCCTGCTCTAGAGGAACAGAAACAATGAGTATATCAGAATATCAATAACATCACTGTACCTAAAGGACAGAAACAAGATTACTATACCAGAACACCACTGCACTAAGTGAACAGAAACAAGATGACTGTACCAGAACATCAATAACACCACTGTAATAAAGGAACAGAAACAAGACTACTATACCAGAAACTCAATAACACCACTATACTAACTAAACAGAAACAGTACTAATGTACCAGAACATTAATAATGCCACTGTACCTAAGGAACAGAAACAAGACTAATGTACCAGAACATCAATAAACACCACTGTAGCTAAAGAACAAAAACAAGACTAATGTACCAGAACATCGGTACTAAAGAAATGTTTTTGACTGTACTAAGTCATGAACAGTGTAATAATAGCACAGTAACATTAGTGTACTTAAGATGAGGTTAACAAGACTACAATGCTAACATTTAGTTCTATGTAGGTAATCTAAGTAATTGTTAACAACACACAAATGTACTACATTATCTTAGTTAGAAAATTATAGAGGAATCCATCAGTAACAACAGAGCATTTTACAATGTGAGGTGCACATAACATGAAACTTATTATTAACATAAACATAATATATTCATTGACCCTCTGGGTGGAGAATGGCAGCTCTTCAGGATGGACATACATGGTTATCAATACCTAGCAGTTTTCGTATTAGTAGTAAAGTATTCTATTACCAAAACACTCATCAACCTGTGCAAAAATTATTTAGCTAAGAAAGAAGCTGCATCATTCAAATGATGCAATGGCCTCTAGAGCCCCTGATCTCAATCCAACTATGCAGAGCTGGGATTTTATAGATCCAAAATAAGATAAATCAAAAGTTACATTTAAAGAAACTTTATGGGAGTGTATTAGAGACACTTAGAACAATATCCTAAAAGAAACTTTAATTAAATATTTTACAACCATGCATGAAAGATGGGACAACTAGCACTTCCACCAAGTTTCTTTTGTACTGAATATGAAGATTAATACACTTCTGATGTTTCACGTGTGACCAACTTTCTATTGTTCTGTGAAAGTAACCTGACACCTAATGTTTGACTAACATTTTTTGCACAGTACTGTATAGCTGGTAATATAATGCTTGTATCAGTGCAGGTTTAGAATACAAGTTGTGTATCTTGTGGTCAGTGCTCTTACTTTCTTCAATTTCATGCTATTTCAGCAGCTATACAACTGCTTCAATAAATAAGGACAAGTACAAATAACTGATAAAATTAAAACTAGGTATAGCTCATTTGATATATAAAACACAATATTATGACCAATGATAATATCAAATTAATTTGTCTTATTTTCTTTCACATTTTAATGGCTAATTTAATCATGTGTGAAAACTGTATGAGAAAATGAGAAAATGATTATGTCATAAATGGAACAATGCAGACAAAATAAAACTTTAACAAAAAACATCTCTCTAATGGATACATTTACATGATTTAAGACACAGGGAAAAAAGAAAACCAGATGTGACAAAACTATTAAAATCATTTCACAATTATATTTCAAAAATTCATAATCTAAAATAGTACACAAATACTACAGCCGGCAAGAGTAATCGAAGCTTCAGTATATGGATCTTTTCCGAATATTCGAATGCAATAATATTCGAAAATTCGCCTGATTAATATTAATAAATATTAACTTACCATTGTAGAAAAATGAAGTCAAATCTGAATAAATAACACTTTATTTAACTTTTTTTTTTGGTAGTTGTCTGCTAAAGAGGAAAGGAAATCAACTTTTGTGAACATTGCATTGTGGGTACAAGATTACAGTAAACCTTCTTAAAGTTGCTACTTTGGCGCCAAAAGACTTTAAATATGGAGGATCAAGGCAGAGAAAGTCTGCTGTTTGGAGTATTTTAAACTAGATGGAAAGAAGGCAGAGTGTCAGCTCTGCAAAGCAAACCTGTCATTTTGTGGGGTACAACAAACCTAAGAAATCATATGAGTTACAGGCATAGTGGAATTTCCCTAACTTCCAACAAACAGGTGAGCAGTGAGCACATGGCTGTTTGACATTTCTGAACCTGCAGGAATATTCTGTGTTTAAAATTATATTATCCCATTTTTTTTAAATATATGTTTTATATTTATTTTATGTATAGCTAGCAAATATATAATTAATTATTCACCTGCATTTGCAGGACTCTCTAAAATGTTACTGCTGCACCTACACTGAGACAAACAACACTCCTGCAGCTGAATCCCTGTGCTACCAAAATGAATGTACACAGCACTGAGAGAATAAACAGGAGCCTGACTCTTATGTGTGCTGTAGATCTTAGACCACTCAGTTTTGTTGAGGGTGTGGGATTTAGATATTTTGCAAACCAGTTAAACCCATCATACAAAGTTCCTTGTAGAAATACTGTTGGTAACTACCTTACAAAAACTGTACAATGATGCCAAGACAGAGATGATTGGAGAACTGAGAGACCAGCATGTTTCACTGACCACTGATTTGTGGACTAGTAATGCAATGCAAGGTTACATTACTATCACAGAACAACACATTGACTTGCAATGGAAAATGCACTCAAATGTTCTGGGCACCAGACTCTTTTCTGATAGACACACAGGTCAAAATATTGCTTCTGAAATTCACAATCTGTGTTCTGAATTTCTAAACACCAACAATATTGTCCACTTAACTACTGATAATGCTGCAAATATGCTTGTGGCAGCAGAAAAGTTAGGCATTTCTCACTCTGGCTGTTTTGCCCACAGCCTTCAGTTAGCTCTGCAAGATGGGCTTAAGCTTGCACCCATTGCAAAAGCCCTTGGGGCAGGGAGAAGGTTGGTTACATTCTTCAACCATTCTGTTCTGGCCACAAGTGCCCTAAAAACAAAAGCAAGTTCAGATGGCTACTGAAGCCCAGAAGGAACAAGTAAAGAAGGGTCCCATCAATGCAAAGAACCTTATACAGGATTGCCCTACAAGATGGAACTCTGCGCTGGAGATGGTGCACCGACTGGTAGAGCTCAGAGTGCCCATATATGCGGTGTTGGTAGACGCTACCATTGTAAAAGTGGAGAAAGATTTTACATTGATGATGTCTTTGGGACACGATGCATACAATAATCCCAATACTTCATCCTTTTGCAGAAGCCACTGAAATTCTTGGGAAGGAAGATCTTCCCACAGGGTCCTCAATTTACCCTCTGCTGACAGATATGATGGAGGACCTTAAGACCACAGAGGAAGACAAAGCACTAGCTAAGCAGTTGAAAAAAACAATCAGTATGGGATTGGTGAAAAGATTTAAATTCTTGTCAGAAGATGGAGGAATCATTAATGAAGGTCTGAATAGTTCCCTGCTGAAAGCTTCAGCACTTGATCCTAGATATAAAGTCTAAAATTTTTGACCGAAAGTCAGAGAAAGGAACTTCATGCCAACATAGCAGAAGAAATCAGGAGATCAAGCAACACTGCAGAAGTCAAGAAGGAACCTGAGGCAGATGAGGTAACAGAACCACCTGTAAAAACCCATTATGTCAAAAGTTTTGAGTTATGTAATGGGTGATACAGTAGACTTGACAGAAGGCAGTGATGTTTCTTCAGTTGAGGAAGAGTTGGCTGATTTTGTCAGAGAGCCTCTAAGGCCACCAAACCCTCTTCAGTGGTGGTCTGTGTACAGGTCAAGGTTTCCATCAATTGCTTCAGTTGCTAGGAAATACCTGTCTATACCTGGTACATCAGTACCAAGCTTAACGTACATTCAGCACAGCAGGTTTGACCGTCAGCAAGCTAAGGGCTTCCCTTAACCCTGAACATGTGGATCAATTGGTGTTCCTGAACAAGAACTTGAAGTCAGCAGTCAAAGCCAACATGACAGTCCCTTCTGATTTTCTCCCTGCATCTGATGCTCTCCCTGCAGTTACAGTTACCTGTACCCCTTCGAGTGCTGCCAGTACTAGCTCACAGGTCTCTAATCCAGTTTATCCCCAACTTCCTGGGCTTCCATCCTCAAATGTGTAAGGAGGAAACACCATGAACAGGAATGTGCATACACTCAGTATTTTCAGTGAAAGTTGTTTTATGAGGTTTTTTTACAAATGTTTTATTGTTAGTGTTTAACTTTTAATATTTTCCAAGTAACAATGGACAGAGCATTAATAATTGACCAGGATGTGGAACAGGTCTATGTGGCTGCAGCATAAACTCAGTATTTTATGTCTATTTTAACTTGTTTAGTGTTAATATTTTTTGATGTTTTTTTATGTTCATTAATAAAGTTCATGTTTATTAATAATGTTGTTTCCAGTGTGTAGAATAAAAGAAAACAAACAACAATAATTATTTTGACAAGTATTTTATTCAACACAGTATAGTAATATAATTACATAAATAAAATAATAATGGACAACAATTTTACAGCATCAAAATAAGAAAAAACAGGTCACAGGTGCCAGAAGTCAGCTTTTGTACAGAGGGCTCACATTGAACAGAGCAGCAACAATATGGTTTACAGTAATACATTACCCATGGTGCACTGTGACAGGAAGTTCAAGAAAAGAATGTAAACTTCAGTAAATGATGAAAAACAAGTTATTTCTACTCTTTACTGGCATAAATATTGCAATTTAAGGTAAGTTAATTATTAATTAATAATTCTAAAACGATCTAACAAGTATATGCACGAATATTCGGATATTCACGAATTTTTCCACGAATATTGAAAGTGCCGTTCTGACATTCGTTGACCGGCCTAACAAATACTAAACAAACTTACATAATTTTTCAAGTACAAGCATAGATGTTATCCAATTAGGTTACACATTTTAGTGGGAGGGCAACAAACAACAACAGCACAACATCAACTAGCCAGTCAAAGGGTTAAAAATAAGATCATTTTAATTCCCATCTTCAAAACGTGTGCAGGATATATTTTGCTCAAAATTAAATAAGCCACTTACATATTCTAGATATGCCAGTCAGATGCTATTAACTGAATTCAAAATTGACTCAGATCTAATATAAAATTTTCTCTCTGCATAAGGACAAAAATCTATGTTTGTCTTATCTTACACCTCCTAGCTTGCAGGGGGCTAACCTCAACCAAACTTTGTGGGATGATAATTTGGAATAAGGGACACTTAATGAATGTTCACAATTCCTTCCCCTTCATTATTACTATTACTGAGTATTTATCATCTTTGATGTAAATTAACATTATCTACATTCACATATGGTGCCACATCCATACACACAAAAAAAAAAACTTAAACTTTCAATAGAACAACACATACACAGTGTGTATATATCTCAGAGAGTGCACTAGCTTTATCTATGGAAGAATTCAAAGAAATAATATGGTTGCCAAAATTGCAATACTACATAAACTTGCCTGAAGCTTCTGCTCCAATAGCCAACATAATGCTGGTGTGAAATGTCCTTTCTTCAGTTATACCCATTTCCTACTTCGAACCATGATCTTTGAATTTTGACCTCCAAGCCACTTCTGTGCCCAATGGTTGTCAATTAATTAATCATATGAAACATTGTAATAGGACATTCAGAGGGGGGTGTTGAAAGTAGGTAACAGTAAGCATCTCTAATGCCACTACTTCTTCCTACAAGGTCACCCTGACCATCACACAGTGTATACCATATCTAAAGTATACACATATTGAGTTTTTAAAGTTTATACAAAACTTTCATTGAGGTAATAATTAATGCTGTAATAATGTGTTATATTATAAATAAATTGTGTAAAAGTTAGGATTTTTGTATTATTTATTACAGTATCCACCCACAAACTTTGTTTTAAGCTTATAAACCCAAACAAAGAACAGGTACCTCATCTTGTGTGAATGTGACAAACTCAAAGAGGTGAATTAAGTAATTATGGATACCTTTAGTCTCATCAGTACTAATTATAGTTCCACTCTGGTACAGTAATAAATCTACAGACTTACAATGCTAAAATCAGAGGTTCGATTCCCATGGGTAAACTCGACAGATAGCCCAATGTGGCTTTTTTATAAAAAAAAAACACACACATACTAATTATAAGCATGCAACAAAGTACCTGATTACTTTCATTATTCACAGTTAAGGTTGTCACAATCTACTGGCACAGTGGTGTAGTGACTGGTCACACAATCAACAACTAATTTTTAAATATCAGTACTTAATTTCATTATAAACTTATAATTAAGTACATTAAAGCAATTTATAACTAAATACATACCAATTTAAGATCAATTCCTCCTAATTCTAGTTGCTTGTATAGTATATTCCACAATTTCTCTTTACTTCCTGGTGTAAACTGAAGTAAGTCAAATACCAGTAACTCCATTACAAACCTAAAGATGCAAAGAAAGAATAACCACATTACAAATTATACAGTTGGACGATGCTTTTAAAATGAAACATTTCATTGTAATACCTTATCTTATTGAGTTGCTAATCACATTTTTAAGTTTTCAATATATTTCAAAATTAGTCCATACATTGAAAGCAATATATGGAGCTCTTAGACTGAAAAGCTGTTTCAATTTTTGCTTGAATCTCACAAACATTAGTTACTCTGTACCGAACAGTTAAGAATAAACAAAAGTTGAAATATTATAACCAGAAAAGACAAAATCACTACTATAAGATCTTACTGAAGAACATGGTCTATGTTACAATATTTAATGAAACAACTGTTTGAATTCTTACTTTTTCAAGTGAACTACAGTGATTAAGGTGTTTGTGAACCAGTATTAAGCCTTGTAACATTTTCACAAGGTTAGATTCCATGTAAAATGCAAAACAAGGTACAAAGCAGCCTTTCTGCAATTCTGTGAATGCAAGAACATATAACGTGGCAATGAATCGTTATTATTCGCTTTGGGTGGGGAATGCATGTGGAGTCATATCCTTTAGATGTGAAAGATGAATCATGGTTCACTCTGTACTTAAATAGCAGGCATATAATAATTTTAAACCAGATCAAGCCATGGTTACCATGCATGAACTTATCAAGTACAACCCATCACTGAAATGCATACAACCTCTGTATATATGAGCAATGACAGATGTACAAACACTTTCAGGAAGAGCCTAGGTCCATGGACCAACTTTGTTACCATTTTGTGGTTGCTATAGTTTTCATGCTGTTAATTCTAAATTAGTAAGTGCATGTTCACAAAATTTGTAAATATTACAATGCTATCATACGCAAAATATTAGTTTTATTTCTATTAAGTTTTAAGGTTTGTTATGCAATGTTTTATCATGCCCTTTGTTATTTTAGCACATTGCCTATTTAATGTGCAAAGTAATTTTCATTTTAAGATAAAAAATATATTTTTATGCATCAGAAAATTTTCAAATTTCACATGCAAAATATTTATATCATCCAAATAGTTTTATGACATTTCTTAAGAAAAATAAACTTTATATTTTATATTATTTCCTCACCAAATCTCTCTATGGGTCAAGTCAGTTTGATGATCTCATAACCACCACATAAAATTAGGAAATAAATATAGCATAAATTATGCCTTTTTCACTCAAGAATGACTACAGATTATAACATCACAACATAAATGTTCAGACTATATAGATTAAATCTCATTACATTATACAATTATACAGTTTTATTATTTTTACTATACTGCCTTTCAGCCATGCCAAGCTAACACAAATTACAATGATGTGGTGCACATGCACTCATGTTTCCCAAACCAATAATATAAAACTGATTTTAAATCTTTACAAAGTGACCTATTTTTGTGTGTTTTAGCGGCCTAATATTTTGTAAAATACAGCCACATTGCAATTATTGTACATTATATATCTACATAGTTTATTAACATTTTCAAACATGTTCTTAAACTTATTTTTCTTAAAACATAAAACAGGAAGTAAAGAAAGCAATTGTCTTTTCCAGCTACAACCTTTGCACCTGGATGATGCTTGTTATAGCTTACTAATCTTTAGGATATTTCAAACATAGAGGACATGAAACAAAATTTTTGTAAAGGTTTTAAATATATATTGGAATAACCAAAAGATTCAAAACTACAATACTGATAACCACAGAATTCCACTATAATTCATTAAGCTTAGTAACTGAGCTGTATTTGCACCTAAAAATTATGAAATTTAAACAGACTAAAAACTCAACTTTCCAGCACAAAAGAGATTGGAAGGCTTACTCTAGCAGTTAAAATTTAGAAGTAAAACATATCATATACAAGAAAAACAATAAATAGTCCCACTCCAGTAACTCAAATTTAGTGGTGACGTGCCATCTACATGTGCATAAAGTGATTAAAATAAACTATGTATGATTTTAGAAGTGGATATATCTTATTATAGTTAAAATATTACAATTTCTAACTATCCTTTTGCTTTTTGTGTAATATGTCTTATTCAAACATTTCAACAAAAATCAAGAACATAGAGAAGGTATTGTGTACATTTTACAGTTATAATAAATTTTTGTATCAGTTCTAAACTTTCATACTTACATTACTTGAACTTATAACTTTCACATCCTTCAACACTTTTCAAAACAATTGGAATCACAGAGAAGTCTAGCTTTTCTTCTGCCTTTATAACATTAAATGTAGTAAAATATCAGAATTATATACATTTCTTAAAATTAAATATACTTACATACAAACTATATACATAACATTATGTGCAGGCAAATATCAGAATTTGTTATTTTCCTGCACAAAGAATATATTTTTACAACAAGCATGCACTCTTAACTAACAGATCTAAGCATTGAATGCTGCTTTTTATATGAAAAACTTTTCATTCACCACCAGACAACACCTGCCTGGTCATCTTCATTCCAAAGCCAAGCAGCATCTGGTATGTATCATCCAACCAATGGCAGAGAGAGTCCACACCATCTAAACCTCAACTTCAGAAGAAAGAAAAAGAAATTTCATGCCATCAGTCAAAATGTTGTGCATGTGCAAATCCAGAACCAACACCAGCCACTCAGGAACCTAACACCTGAATAACAGTAGGAAGAGATGCGTCAGTGTGGAGGTTCACTCAAATACCAATCAGATAGGTTCCACTCTGCACACCATCCTCCTCCAAGTTTGAATTTATCAGAAGTGGAGCACTGGAGAGACTACATCTACCCCATACAAGACTCAATTACACAGAGTTGGAGCACTTGACAATTGTAGAACAATGAATCCTTACCAACAAATGTATATAAACTTATGTTAGTTGGTCCATCTCTAATCCAAAATCAGTCTCTATGAATTGGCATCCAGTTGATGGTAAAATGAGAGATCTCAACCAGGGAGGTGAGCAGCATTGCAATGGATTTACTCATGATATAGTGTATGACTGGTGAAGAACATATGCCCTATACACCTTCAGGAAACCACTGCCCTACACTCAACAGAATGGAATTGAGCACATTCAGGAGGCAGCCTCCATGGTCCACTACCCCAGCAACTACGAACTGGCAAGTGGTAAAAGACTCCCTTTTCCCACAAAACGAGGGTGGGGATGGATTAGGAAATCAGGAGGAATGCGAATACTGGAGACAGTACACTGAGTAACCACAAAGTCCCTATTTTGATATGAAGACTGGGCCCAATTTATTAAATCAAAGGGACAGCAGAAAAAAAGCAGGTATCTCTTTCTGTTTTACTCATGGGTCCATAAGTCAATAAGGGTTGTAGCTATAGTGGGAAAAGATGCCCAGGAATTACTATTTTCACCTAGCACTCCAATATAATGTGACTACAGTTGCCTGGCATTAATTATCACTGAAATAAAGTTCACCATAAGCATGAAGACATTCTTTGTCAATTCTGTAGTAAACTTTACAATAAGCCTGTTAGAAATAAATACCTTTGCACAAAAATTGTAATCATTACTGTACACATTTCTTTGTTAAAGTCATATAACCTTTGATGATTTAGAACATTTTCTTTCACAAATTTACTGTTCAACTACAGATAACTGAAGAAGGGCACTGCCCAAAGGGCTGTATCTACAATAGTATATATTAAAAATAAATATATCTGTAGTAAATGTCATGTTGTCTTTGGTGGTTTAACTGATGACATACTTCTTTTGTTCTTAAAATGTAATAATAACTAACTATACTTTCACCAATAAGAGAGCAATACATCATCCATACTTAGTAATCCATACAAACATCTGCCTCATGAGGCAAACTAAATACACCAAAAGTGAAGGAAGAATGGGAGGTGGTGTATCAATCTGAAATACATTTACAGGTAAAATAAATGTTAACTTTAGAAATGTTACTAATCTTTTTTGCATCACTAAGAGCTAAATTCTCACCTTGAAATGGTGGAAAGAAATTACAGTGATGAACTCTTTTCTGGAAACAGCACCAGGAAGGGAAAGCCCATGGGGTGTGATATCCATAAGGTGGGTAAGTTAATGGGGAGCATTTGTTGAAAGACTATGTCCATCTCAAGTTGAGAATACTCTTTGCCCAATAGAGGTAGTAGAGCAAAACATAATGCCATAGAAACCTTTTTCTTTTTTTTTTTGGATGCCAACATATCACTGAGATGGACAGAATGGCAGACTGTTCAACTGTTCATTAACTTGCAGATGGATAGCTGGGCATGAGCATATAGTGTTATTAAAGCTATAATTCAGGCTACTCAATACTGGATATCATACAAATGAGGTGTACAAAGAATATCATCCCACAGCTCATTGGTCTGGATCTAACAGTCAAGATTGGCTTGATTCATAATTTAATGACATGTCTTGTACTACACAACCAGGTAACACTCTAGCTCTACTTCTGAATACAGGTGTGTGTTCACTTGGTTTTGTATTACAGCAATCACATCACTAAATGAGAAATTCTCCATATCTACTTCCTCAGCAGCTTGTAACTAATGAAGCAAAGCCACCCCTCAAAAGAAACAAAACAAGTGTACTATAAGAAATAGGGAAGAGAGAAATTTGCATGGGAGAATACTGAAGATGTGAATGGACCACTGTCATCAGACACAATCACCTGGAATTATGTCCATTACTTAGAGACAGCACAAAGGTTACTACAACTAAAGACACCAGGTGTTTGTGTATAGACACCCCCTGACTGTCAATTTGTTTTACATTTTTGTCAATTAATGATTGGCTGGTCTTGTATAAAACTCCATATCAACAGCAGGCAATAAGCAGAGGCAGATGGCTTAACATTTTCCATGCTACCCATTGAATGCATATTTTGGGTAAGTATTTCCTGTTACACACCAACTGCTTATTGGTACATCCCACTGTCTGGATAATATATATATATGTTGAATAAGGTAGTTATAAGACCAGAAAAAAACAAAGAAAAACAAACAAGCAGTCCAGAAGATAGAGAAACCACTGTATGGATAGGTTCCAAATCTGGGAGAGAGTTGTTCTGTGGAGTGGAAACTGACAAAAGAGGGAGACAAAAGCCAGGATACATGAAACGTTACTGTGGTGTATGTGATGGGACACTATTGTATCACATCTTATAGTATCTGAGATTGAAAGTAAAGTGAGTGGAAAGGCAGTAATGATAGGAGGTCAAAAGTGAGAGAAAAATCCACTACAAATACCAGAAGATAGAGAAACCACTGTATGTAAAGGTACCAGATCTAGGAGAGAGTTGTTCTTCTATCACCTAAGCTTAAGTTTTCAAGACATGATTCATAAGTAACTAAATGTGATGATCATGATCTTATATGAGAAAGACCAGAACCAAGACAAAAGAAGTTCTGAGAGTGAGTACTTCCACAATGGGGGAGGGAACAACAGATGTTTTTGAATGGATCACAATAAAAATACCAAACAGATGAGACAGAAAATGAAGGTTAGACTGTGAGGAGAGACTAGCTCAAAATATAGAACCAGAGAAACCTTGCCCTTGGCATCAGAAATGGATCAGCCATCCAGAGCTGTACCTCATTGGAACAGAAGCAGCTGAAAGGTGTTGTTACAGAACTGGTGGGTGTTAAGCACTAAGTACCACCTACAGTCACCAAAGATACAGAAACTCACATTTATATGCAGAAGGAGCACACAGTCACTGATCTGAGATCTGAAAGGCTCCAATCATATGCAAGTCTGTATAAATGGGAAAAAAAGGGTATCCAGGGCCATGTGAGATCAACTGATACCTGCATTGACAGGTCATAAACTACTGAAGGAAATGTGTATGGGCAAATCTAAGAGGAACAAAAGATTCAAGAGAAGAGGGAATCCTCCAAAATAACTCATGCAGGAAACAAAGGAAACAAGAGTCCTGGTATCAAAAACCTCCAAGTGACAAAGACAAAAATGTAGGCTGTGCCTTCTCCACGAATGTAGTTAGAGGAGGGTTGAGATTGAAATGAGACTACTCCTGAAGGAAAAGGGAAGTCAAAACAAAGTAAGCCACACTCGGTGTGGTAAGTGGAGACCAAGTGTCTATAGATTAGTGATATAATAGGCTTCAAGAATATGACCTCGGAGAAAAAAAGTCTGGGCCATAACCAACTTAAAAGGAACTATTGAGAATCAAATATTTGATCACTGAGGTAAATCAAAGGAAGCAAAAATATGTAGACAAATCAAGATATGGAAGTTATCCATCATGATGAGAAAACTGACCAAAAGAAAGACCAAAATTGGGTTAAGTGGGACAGACTAATAGCCTTCTGCCTTCATTGGAATGATAAAAAAATACAGAAGTAGAACTCTAGAATGGAGCAGAGAAATTACCTCACAGCCTATTCAATAGGAGAGGTGCAGAGTAAAAGATGGAAGGAAAAACCTCTGAGAAAGAACCTACAGAACTTCATAGGATGTAGCAAAGGGATTCACCAATGGAAAAGTTTTTACAGGACTGAAGTCAACAAGTAGCTCCAGGAATGAATTGCCTCCATGGCTTAAGGGAGATAGTTAATAGTAAGAAGAGGACAAGAGAAAGAGGAGGATCACTCAAAAAAAAAACAATAAATACAGACACACAAAATAAAAATCTGGTGAATACAAACACTGCTGAAGAACTGCATCATCAGCTAAAGATACCAACTTAATTAAAAAAACACAAAACCCAAACACCATATCACAAGGTCCCAAGACAGAAGTCCTGGATAAGGGTTAAACAGAAAATAAAGCAACCTAACAAGGAGCAGTCCAAAAAAATATCCAACTAAATGGAACAAATGGAAGAAAACCCAGAGCAAAGTGGAAAACAAATATGTGCAAGCTGCCTCACAAAAGCTGGAAGGGTCATGATGGATAAAAGGAGCAGAAGAACAAAAAAGAAATTGAAATACGGTGAAAAGGGTAGATTGAAAGAAAAATGTAAGAAAAATATATCTCTAGACTCAAAGTATCAGGTGAAAGAGGACCATGCAGGTGTTCAAGATTTAGCAGAAATTAACTGCAGAAAGAGAAAACAAAAGACACATAACTGTAAATCCCAAGCATAGAAAGACAAAAGTAGAACTTCAATGAGAAGTTAAAGCAAGTGTAGTTAGTATCCTACATCAGAGATAAGAATCAAACCAGCCAAATTGTGCACAATGGCAGTAATATCACTGATCATTGTCTGCAGTTGTCATTACAGTATAGTATGACTTCTGTAAAGAGTTTTAAAACCTTGAAGGATATCATTAATGTGAGAACATTCAGTTGAAAACATGAAGCTCATATTATGATAGTCCTTTTCTTAAATCATAAAGAAAGAAAATAACGGCAATAATTAGAAATACACTAAAACAAGTATGGCAATAGCCATAGATCTAATAATGACCTTGAAGATTACTGGATGAAACTTGTACATTGGATTAAATAACAGTAACAGGTAGTAAGACATGTTTCCCCTAACAATAAAGGTGAATTAAAGAAAATCAAAATCAACATAATTCAAATGAAAGTTCTAACTGTTAAGTTTAAACTTAGTATTATTCTACTTGATAATGAAGAAAGGAAAGACTACACTTGTGTTTGTGGTGACTACTACACATAAAAGATGTGTCACCCTCCTACTGCTGGGGGCTATGGTATAATAATGATGAAACAACAGACTGGTACAATGCACATTAATAGATGTAGGAATGAGAGCTTTGTTAGAGGCCTGCAGCATGCTCAGGAACTTACACTGAAGTGCACACTCAGGTAATAACTCTTTCTGGTGAAAAGATTGTTTTGTTTTTGAATTTCACACAAAGCTACTCGAGGTCTATCTGTGCTAGCCGTCCCTAATTTAGCAGTGTAAGATGAGAGAGAAGGCAGCTAGTCATCACCACCCACTGCCAACTCTTGGGCTACTCTTTTACCAATGAATAGTGGGATTGACCGTAACATTATAATGCCCCCACGGCTGAAAGGGCGAGCATGTTTGGTGCGATGGGGATGCGAACCCGCAACCCTCAGATTACAGTCGCATGCCTTAACTGCGCTTGGCCATGCCAGGCCCTGGTGAAAAGAACACAATTTTATTTTTAAACTAAAATACCTTTAAAATGAAACTAGAAGTATAATTTTAGCAGTTACCTCTTTGAAAGAATGATGTTACTACAAGTAATCTTTAGTATTTGAAATTATAATTCCAATAATTATCATTAATTTTTATAGATTTCAGTTTTAGAATAATGTTACACATACTTCTACCAGCTTTAAGTACAATACTAAATATTTAAACATTTTAACATGCAAGTATTAAGTTATCTGAAGGAAAAAAACTTATTCTGTGCAATAATTAAAAGGATTTCTTTCAATTCTTGAAAAAGTATTATTTTGTACAAGATAAAACACACAAAAATAAAAATGTGTGGAGCAACTAGTGACATCAAAGCTGTCTACTTCCATTGGCACTAAGACTAAATAGTTGTAAACAAAATGGGAATAAACCTAAAAGAACATAGTCAAAGGTTGACAAATACTACATAAAGTTTAGATACAAAATCACTGTGGCAGAGTTTAGAAACAAAGCATTTTTGTATTTATACTGTTTACAATACCATGCAATACTTTTAAAACATTCACTTATGATATCTTTCATGGACACACATATATTCATTACAATATATTACATAAAAAAATAGCTTGTTCTCAGGCAATTATAATACTACTATAATACTATTTTATGAATTTATGTCATTATGTTTGGTATCAAATTGTAGATTATACTGTAAATTTTCATATTATACATTATTCAATTTCTTAATTTAAAAATAAATATTAAAAAAACACTTTTAAACATTGATTTCTGTGTGTCACAAGGTACGTTAAATGCAGCATTGGTTCAGATTGGGTGTCCAAGTACGAAGCTTATTGTTTTGTACAAATTAGGAACTAAACTTACTGATACTGAGAAGCTAGAATATGAAATAAGAACCTCCTATCTTTTCTATTTGCTGATATATAATTCATATACTGAATTAAACACAGTGGCTCTACTCACCTCTTCCCATTTTGAAAACAGGTCCTTATATGCACTTACATCTTGTGAATAACCAATCAAAAGCTTAAAATATCCCTCAAGTGGTTTTCTCAACCATTTTAAAGTATTACTTTGTGCTGGTAAGTTGGGTCTTTAGCCCGTTTGAAATTTCATATTCTTTAAGACCCAAATACAGCTTAGTTACTACACTTGATAAATTATAATGGTATCAATATAGTAATTTATAAATTTTTGGTTATTCAAATGTATATATATAAAACCTTTAAAAATTATTTAATTTCTCATCTTCCACGTGTGAAGTTTCTTAAATATTAGCAACATAAGGCAAAGAGCAACTGAGTACAAAGGTTGTAACTGGAAGAGATAATTGTTTGCTTTACTTCTTTATTTACAGTTCTATATTTTACAAAAGAAATAAGTTTAAAAACATATTTGTTAATTGTAGTAATGATAATACATATATAACTGAAAATACTAGCCCACTAAAGCTCAGCCAAGATAGGTAACTTTGTGATGACTAAAGGTCAGTTTTATGCTCTTGGATACAGTAAGATGGGTGCACATGTGCTGCATCCTTGTAGCTTCTGTGATGTAGGTTAGCAATGACTTAAAGGTCAATATAATAAATATATATAAATGTATAATGTTATACAAGTCTTAAATTACTGACTGAGTATGCATATTTTACCTACACATCAATGTTATCAGCAAAATAACCTTGGGCTGCAAGTTCCTGCTGTGCTCTTGCATGCTTTCCTTGAGATGCAAGAAGATCTCCAATCCAAACTTCTTCCTCATTACCATACCCAAGAAAGTGAACAACACATGTCCCTTCTTGTTCATTAATACTCATAACACATGCTTCATAGAGAAGTCCATCTTCAGAAAATATTGCCTGACAGTAGTCTCCCAATTTATAAAGTAACAGTATATATGTTTACTATCACAATCTTCTTATATATATATCATAAGCTTAATAAAATAGAGAAAACATATTTCAAACTTTCTTTAGTGAAGAAAGTTTGAAAATTTTTTACCTTACGCTTCTCTCATAAGACATATTTGAACTTTTAACTCAAAACTCAAGCTGAAACCATTTATTATAATTTAATTAAAAACTGAACAGCTGTTAGATTATGTAACACAATATGCAATTCTTCACCTTTGTTAGAAATGTTAAAAATTAAACTGCTAACCTTAACATGAAGATTAAATGTAGGCTATTATATTAAAATATTATTAATATAAATATATAAAGCAGAAGTGTGATTCACTTGTATGTCTGTTTATTCTACATACACTTTTTGCCAGTTTCAACTAAAGTTGGCTTGTATCTATATGCCCCCTCCAGGAACTGCCATAGGAGGATTGTGTTCATCTAATTAAGATGTCAGACACAAACGTAACCAACTCATATTTATCATGTTAACCACATCTGAAACCTCCTCGCTGGGTACTGACATTTGCTTAAAGGTAAGGCAAGGATCATCACAGTCATTTCAGGCCCTAAAATCATGGATGTGAGGTAAACACAGACTCCAGGGCATGATACAGGATTGATCCAGAAATCTGGAAATGTGTCATCCTGTATTTGCTGGAAGCTCACTGCAAGCAATAAACTCCTGTCACTGTAGGACTGTGCCAAAACATTCAAAGGTCAGTAACATCCATATCTCATGAGAGAATGAGGAAGTGCCCAAGACAGAAACAGAAATATACTGCTTACTTTCCATTACCCAATTCACAGAAGGAAGAATCAAGGGAGACAGATGGACAACCCCAAATCTGTGTGAGGACTAAAGTTGATTGGCTCTCTTGATATTCAAAAACCAGCCTGCAGGATTCAAACATCTGCATGAGGATAGGATGAGCACATCCAATTGAAGAGGAGAACTGCATTTAGATGTTTAATTCTATGATGCCACTCAATTTAAGGGATGGTATACTCTTTACACCATCAGAACACCATTGCTGTATTTTGAACAGAATGGTTATAAATATATATATAACCCATCCATCAGGATGTCTCCATGGTACCTGTGCTCAACCAAGGACCTAGAATAGGACCACTTCACTTTCAGAATTATGAGAAGATAGTGGATCACCTTCCATGAACAATAAATGAAATCAACATTGATAAAATAGGATGGCCATGCACTCACCAACCAGATAGCTTTGTGTTAAATCTGAACTGGAATTACAAGTACACTCCCATGGAGGCTTGTTTTAAGCTTTCTTTCTTCCCTTTAAGTGTTACAATATTCCATAATTAGGTACTCTGATTACAGATACTAACAGGCCAGAAATTAAAATAAGAATGTCTGATCTCTTTCTAAATTATTTATTTACTCATGCTTTCTTGTTAACATTACATATTTATGACCAATAAAAACCCATTCTATGACCTACGTGACTGTAATGTCTTTGTTTCATTTTAGTAAAAGGATATCAGTATTCCACTAGGTAATGAAATGTTTTAAACCTTTTCATAAGTAGGTAAGTGAGAAAGAAAGATAAGTATGAGTAATTCTGGTTTACTCTTTGAACTTTATTTCCAAAATGAGTATTTGAAAATTATACAATTATTTTTGGGACAACCAACTTAGGTTCGATGAAGATCAGCTTCCAAGATCAAAAAGGTTTCAATCCTGAAGTGTTGAATTTTTTCCTTAACATGTTATTTTTTTTATAGATGTGTAAACTTTAACCAAAAGTCCTAAAATGTACAAATTAAAAATTTAATAGATTAGATTAAAAAAAGGTAAATGGGAATTTTGTTGCCTTGAGGAATGCACAAAGAATATATGTTGTTAGATGATAGGTGACGTATCCTAATTGTTTTTAAAATAAATTCCCTGCACTTTGTTACTATAGATTATAATGAAGCATGAATAAAAGAGAAACAAAACAACAAAATTAAAAACAGAAGTACACTGTTACAAGCTTGTTGCCATTTAGGATAAATAATTGTAATTTTCTGCTGAAATCTGCAGTCATCCTAAAAAGAAGGAAAGGATAATTAAGATATCATGTTTTGTTGTGTTGGTTACAAGGCCAGTCAAACAGACAGCACCCATATAGTGTTAAAAATTGAGAAAATAGCAGATGAAATACAAATTTGTATAAAAAACTTTCAATACACATTTAGAAGGTTCTAGAAGTAATTATAGTGGAACAACCTCTCTGAGTAAGAAGGGAATAACACAATTTTCTATGTTTGACTTTCATATTGTGCTGAGTAACTTGACTCAACAAGAGTATCTATAACCTTCAGTTTTATTTGTTAATTATGAAGCAAAAACTAATAGTAAAAGTAAACTGTGCTACTGAATGTACTTACCAACAGATGGCACAACAATAACAAATCTCTTGGATAATCTCAGCTGCTTTGACAATGCCAAATGTTGACAGAAGGAGCTAATGTCAGGAACCAGATAAGGGGAAAGTTGGGGAAATCCTCCTCCTTTCACTTTAGATTCCAAATCATTCACTTCAGCCTAGATCCACATACCCATATCAGTGAAATATTAGACATATGAATCAAAAAAATATTACTGATATGTTTCATCATTTAAAAAATTTGTATACTAAAGGAAAATTCACTAACATTAAAATATTAGTCAAGTAGAATTTGCAAACAAGAACAAAAAATATATAAAAAATAAATTGACATCATAAACTGATATGCTTTATACAACATAAGACAGTTAACATATATTTATATTTCTAATAATACTATAGAGTCATGACAATATATTTTTCACAACATTCCTACCTTCAACCACAGATGAGCCATGTTCCACATCATCTGTTTTCTTTGACCTACAGGTTGCTCAACTCCTTGAGAAATATAATTAATTCAAAAGATTAACACTAAAAAATACTCTTGAAAACAACAAATACCTGAATAAAATTTAACAGGTTAAATAAAAACAAAGTAATTTATTCTGCTTGTTAAAACCCAGGCACTAAACTAAACAAGTCTCATCTTTGCCTAGAAACTATACACACACACACATACATTTATATATATACATATATATCATTTAGTAATTAGTGCAAGGTTTCTTCTTGTGTAATGACATAAAACAGAAGTATGAAATTAATTCAATACTTCTCTAAAGTTAATAAAAAATTCACAATTCAGTTTTTGGAATAATGGTGCATACAAGTCAGACAAAAACTTCCAGTGTTAGTTTTCTTTCTCCAAAACTCTTCTGTTGTTTATGGTTTCATCAGGAAGTTTCAAACAAATATTCACTTACTCTTTAACTGTCTTATCATAATATTTACACATTTCTTCAGTCGGCATCAAATTCAAATTTTTGGTTTATCATTAATGCTTATAACAGAAACAGAAAAAAAGAACAAAAGGAGAAGTGTACAAAGAAACAGTTATGAAAAAGAGATGGACACCAGTAACTAGTCAATAACACAATAACATTTAGAGATGGACACCAGTAACTAGTCAATAACACAATAACATGAAACTAAAACATACATAAAAGATACAACAAGTCTGTCAGGTATTTTGTAAAAGAAATAAAAAATAATACCATGATGAAAGTTTTAAACATAGCTTAAGTGTATTTTCAGTATATAATTACATGTTGTTTTTGAACATTCTTAAATGCAATTTTCAATAAATAAATAAAGTTATCAGAGTGTTATTTTCATAATATATAAGAATATTTAGAATAAACCTAACATAGCTCAAAACTAGAGGTGATCAGTAATATTCAACAATTTTAGAATCAGGATCAACAAACTACTCATGAACAGTTGTATTTTTTATTGTGGTAGAGAAGCTTCTTTTGTGCACAGTGTAACTTCTACTAAACATATAATTACTGTGACTCAAACACTTATATGCTTTACATATTTCTACAAATTACTTTCATTGAATGACTTAAGGATATTTCAACACACAAACAAAAAACATGAATTTTATCTCATAACTAAAAGCTGGTAGTTAAAACCATATGTAACTTCTGTTATAAAGAAGCTTACACATAGAACAACCTTAAATATAAAATTTTCAAAATTACTTACAGATCAACCTATACAAAATATATACTTCATGATATTCCTACAAGTATCTATATTCTTAGTTCTGCCAACTAACAAGACATGCTTTAACAGATATGAGGTGTTCTTTCATTATAAAAGCCTAGACACCTAGTTATCATAAAAAAGGTGAGGAAAACTATTGTATTTATATGCAAGAAAGTATCAATTAATTGTGCAAATTTGTGGTAAGCACTGTTAAATATATGAATAAACAAACATTCTGAATTCAAGTGGTTTTCTACTAAATGAAACTAATTATGGCTAAATTAACTAACACATTTATGATTATTAACTTCAAAATGTAAAATAGAATTTTAATTATAAACATTATACCATAAATTTAAGATTTTATTTCTATCTATCTTAGAAAAATAATATATTAATAATATTTATCTACTTTGTATTCAATGTTTTATTACTCTCACATTACACGTGGAGATGAAAATGTCAGAATGTTTATTTAATTTGAAGCATTGGAACCTATCATCTTGTGAATATGTGCAAATTGTATGCATGTATGATTAGCTGACTACACAACAGACATTCAACTATTATTAAACTCTAGACAGTTAAAACTGATTCATTAATAATTATGGTATTAATACAGAGAATTCTCAGGTTATGTTTAATATATTACAATGATAAAAAACATCTATGGAGAGAAACTTTTTGGTAATAAAATCTACAACTGTTTCCAACTTCTGATCAAAACAAAATACCTACATAGTTCAAATAAAAATTAAATGAGTAATGAATATTATGTACATCTAACATATCACCATACTAATGATGATCAGAAGGGTGTCATGGAACCCTCAATGCAAGCAAAGTTTTTGCTATAATCCCAAACACAAGATTCAGCTGCTTAGAAGGTTTAGTTTTGTTCTAAACACATACCTTAAGATAACAATGCAAAATAATCCTCATAAACAAATATATAATAATCAAACAATTTAACCAATACTAAAAATAAACTAACATTAAAGAAAGAAAAAATAAAACATTACTTTATTCAGAGTGTACAACTATTTATCATCTTACCTTCATTCTTTCTAAATTTGTATTTACACCTGTTAAAGGCTAGTTGAGAAACTAAATAAGACTTAACTTTTAATTTAAAAAATGAAACTTGACATCTTGCAGGACACATCTTGAAGTAAGACATCAATAGTATCAGGTATCTTAAGGGTAACATATGACTAGGTAACTAAACATACAACTTTTAAGGTGGCTATATGTTTTCATTTTCCTTTTTTAAAAATCAAAACATGCATAATAATTATTGGAAAGACTAACAATTTATAATAAAGCAGTATAGAGTGACATTTAAAATTAACTTTGATTACTTTTATGTTCCACTTACTTTTCAAGCAGAACTACAGCAACTTGTGGGTTTACCCTTCAATACTTACTATTTTCTTGTCCATAGTCATGAAAGTAGGTTGCCCAGTCCCATGTCATGAAAAGATCTAGAAATTATAAGAAAATATAACTACAAAAATTCTACAAGAAAAATTCCAGTGCACCAAAATAAAGTAAACTGTTATATGTAAATTAACTAACAAAAATTACAAGAAGAAGGAATTGTACACCGTAAGTCAGAAAGTAATAATAAGAAATCAGTTTTAGTGAAAGGAGACTGATGGACTCTGTGACTAAACTAAAATAATTGGAAGATGTGATATCGAAAATATATGTAACTATTTTACGTAGTGGAGTTTCCACAGTTAATACATCTTTAATTATATTTATTTGTTTGTTTTTGAATTTCATGCAATGCTACACGAGGGCTATCTGCATTAGCCATCCCCAATTTAGAAGTGTAAAACTAGACAGAAGTCAGCTAGCTATCCCTAATTTAACAGTGTAAGACTGGAGGGAAGTCAGCTAGCTATCCCTAATTTAACAGTGTAAGACTAGATGGAAGTCAGCTAGCTATCCATAATTTAACAGTGTAAGACTGGAGGGAAGTCAGCTAGCTTTCCATAATTTAACAGTGTAAGACTGGAGGGAAGTCAGCTAGCTATCCCTAATTTAACAGTGTAAGACTAAACGGAAGTCAGCTAGCTATCCATAATTTAACAGTGTAAGACTGGAGGGAATTACGTACTTTACATTCACACTTAGACACAACTAGCTATCATCTGATCTTAACATTAGTAACAGAAGGTGTATTTAATGGGCTAAATATAAGCATTGGGTGTAAAACATTATTGTAACAAAGGCTTAGTTGAAACACTACTCCACTGAAACCCTTGGTAATTTTTATCTTACTTTTGTCTATACCTCAATGTTAATAAACAACTGAAAAAAATATAAATAAAATGCTATCTAACTTATCATGGTGCAATAAGTGAGCCTAGGGTATTATTTGTTTTATAATTGCTTAAAATGTACTGTGCAATAACTTACTCTAAGCTCAATAAAGACAAAATATCAATTCTAAATCTATATACTTTCTGAATTAAATT
The DNA here is from genome assembly GCF_004210375.1 of Tachypleus tridentatus. Classification (NCBI taxonomy): domain Eukaryota; kingdom Metazoa; phylum Arthropoda; class Merostomata; order Xiphosura; family Limulidae; genus Tachypleus; species Tachypleus tridentatus. Next base: position 34,074,284 of record NW_027467782.1, read on the forward strand.
GTTTTGTTCTATCACCAAAGTTAACAAGAAAAAAAAACAAACCAATATGTATATTAAACATTCACAACATAAATACCATAGTTGACCTAACAATATCAATTGGTAGTTTTGTTACAAAACAATGATATAAATTGTAGACCATTACTATTAAAACAAAGAAGCATGACACAAACTGTTTATTATATATATTAACACCAGAGGGACATTTAGAGTGTTCCTTCTACCACACACATTATACTCTTTAACACTGTAAATACCTGACAGCCATAAAGCTTCTTATTTCCAAAGAATGCAACATGTAGATCTTCAATGTTTTCAGTTTACTAAAATGTTTAGTTAAAATAAAGTTATTTCAATTTTTAAGTCCATCTCATGCTACGTTTATCATTTTATAAAGTACTTCATAACTTAATGTTTCATTAAAATTCAAAATCTTCCTATTAACAGTAAGCAGCGCCAATCTTTATACATATACTCAAAAGGTGATATACAAAACTAACTTTTATCTCTGTATTTCTATAGACTGATGGAACTTTTAGGTGAATAGGTCTATTCAGATACCAATAACTATTTTGAATCTATTCAATGTTACACAGCGTGGCTTTCAAATGCATCACTAAACTTTTGGAAAAGAAATATCAATAACTAACATACTGAGCAAGAGCAAGAATTTAAACTGAACAAAATACACTATTCATTTCAAGCAGGCCAAACTAGCCTAACAATCCTTTGACTGTTTATTTACATGTAAAACTGAATGAGTGCTTAAATCTTTATCAGTACAACATATAACCCAATAAATGTGACATAAAATATCTTAACTCGATTGACTATTATTTATTTAGGATAATAAAGAGCAATGATTAGTAGGGCACATTACAAGTACAGATGTTGATGTCATTTATGTAAATAATAACAGAAGGCATTCCTGTCATGTTTAGATGTACATAAAAGAATGTGCACATTACATGAAAGATGGCAGTGACAACAGTTAAAAAAATGTTAAAACAGGTTTCACAGAATAGAAAAATAAAAAAGGAATGGGAATTACAGAAAATGATAATGTAAAGAAATATATAGGAAACAATACTAATATATGGGAAATAGAAAAATTAATAAAAATATAGGTGATATTAATATACAGGTAACAAAAACTAATATACGGGAAATAAAAAAATGAATAGAAATATTGGTGATAATAGTATATAGGAAACAATCCTAATATACGGGAAATAGAAGCTGAGCCTTGAATACAGTACTGTAGTCCATATATAGAACAAGCAAAGCAGTGACAGCACCAGATCAGACCAACTTAATGTCAGCAAACTTGTTCCTGTGAATACCAACATGACCAGTTATCCAGAAAAACTGGATGTGAATAGAAGATAGAAGAAAAATAGGCCAGCCAGTGTTGAATATTGTGAAAATAAGGTTAGAATTAACACAAAGCGATTCTCTGACCAGTAGAGAGTGAAGAGAGTTGGTATAAATAGAACAGTGAGTGTACTGTGTAGCTTCGATATCATTCAGAACAAAAGAAATGCCATATAACTTGACAGTGAACACAGAAACTGTAGAGTGGATATTGTACAAAACCACCTAGCTGCAACAAACCATGGCAGATCCAATAGACTTAACTGATTTTAAACCATCTGTATAACTGGGAATGAAAGAATGGTTCAAAAGATGTTTGGCAATGAAAACATTACAACCAAATGCAGTATCAACCTTCCTCAGATGACTCAGAGAAAGGCAACAGGCAGAGGTGGTTATAACACATAGTGTGGTGGGCTGATTGATGGAAAAGCAACATCAATCTGTGACATACTGAACTCAGTCAGCTTCACCTAAATATGAAGACCAAAGGGAAGAATGGCAGACTGTATATTCCCAAAAGTATAACCAGTGGAACCCAGTGTACAGACTCTGAACTGGAGACATATGGAAAGACCCTGTTCAAGGCTGAAGTCTCAGATGGTGAATAGGGTACAGCATCTTCAAGGCCAAGGTCCTGGCAGAAACTTAAATAAGAGACAAATAGTTCAGTTTTGAACAAAATCAATCTGCTCCACAAGAGGTGGAAAAAGGGATCTGGATCTTGAAGATGTTCAGTGCTGTTGTACACTTTGTATTTCAGTCGGTTGGTTAAGTTTTACTTCTGTGTATATTTAACAATTACATCATTATATTGGGTCAGAAAGGCATTGTAAAGTAATAAAATCAAAAGCAGCCAATCAGGAAATGTTTAGAAAACTGAGGCTGTGCAAAATAAAAATTCTTATTGCATTTTCACAATCTGCAATTATTATGTACTTCCAACATTTGTTTCACTACTTTCATTACAGTTGGTGTTATGGTGGTGAAGATGAGAGAGCAAGTTTAAAGTTCTATGAAAAATAAAAAATGATATTCATTAAGATGGTATTATAAGTAAGGTAAATTAAACATAAAACCATGAAATATAATAATAATAATAATAATAAATTTATTAAGCAATAAATTAGACACAAAAAATCAAATAACAATATAAAACCATCAACAAAGAGTTAACTCGTCCTGTGATGGTTAAACACATAATAAAGTAAAATCAAAACTTACAAAATCAAAATAAAGTTCCCAGAATATTATCATCAGTATTTAAGATCCATTGTTTTAAGTATTTCTTTTGATTAACACGATTAATAGAAGATCTTATACTATAAGGAATAAAATTATGAATACGAGGTGCCAAATAAAGATATTGATGAAGTGTAACTGTTTTACGTGGTGTGGGTACATTAATTGGAAAAAAGATTGAAGTCGTGTAAAATATGAAGTGACTTTAAAAGGCCTATTAAAAAAAACATGCATTGTAGATAAAGCTAAAAAATATAAATAAAGTTTATCATATGAAAGAGGGGAGTTAAATTTACTGAAATCGGTATCAAGCCTATGGGTAAAAATAAGAGAGAAAACACTTTTTTGCAACTTGTGAATAGGAATTAAAAAAGTCTTATATGTGCCACCCCAAATTGAAATACAATATTGTAAGAAAGATTGAAAGAGAGCATAATATACACTTAACAAAATATGATAAGGAGCACAATGACTAAGTTCAAAATTAGCATAGAACTATATTTTAATTTATTAACTAAAGAATTAATATGAAATTGCCAATTTAATTTTCGATCTAAAATAATTCCTAAATATTTAACAGAGGAAACTTGAGTCAATTTGGGACACTTACAATTAGGGTAAGTATAACAATCATTGGAATGATAAAAAATAGAAGGAAAAGCTGGAATGACACCATAAAGGTTAAACTGAAGAAGAAAAGATTTAGATATATTTAAGGAGAAGCCATTACAGAAAAGCCAATTTTTAATTTTATTAAGATCACTAGAAATAATGGCTTCATTAATTAGATTTGGCTTACTATAAACAACAGCAATATCATTGGCATAGGCTTGGATATCTCCAGAAAACTGTTGGTAAAGAATATCATTTATATAAATGAGAAATAATAAAGGGCCCAGAACAGAACCTTGTGGTACTCCAACATTAATTGTAAGCCAATTACTATAATTATTATGGATACAAACCGATTGCTTTCTATTGTGAAAGTAAGAAAAAAACCAATCAAAAACAATGCCTCTAAAACCATAATAAGATAATTTATTTAACAAAATTTTATGATTAACAGAATCAAAAGCTTTGGCTAAGTCAAGAAAAACAGCAATTGGATGAAGATCAGAATCCAAAGCTTCTGTAATACTTCCCACAAGTTTAGCAACAGCAACCTCCGTTCCAAGCCCAGGCCGAAAGCCAAATTGAGAAGGAGACAAAACAATGTCTATCAAGAAATGATAAAATTCTAATCTTCATAGATTTTTCAAATAGTTTAGAGAAATGTATTAATAAGGAAATAGGTCTATAATTCGTAAAATCAAAAATATTACCAGATTTATAAATAGGAATGACCAATGATAACTTTAAAGCATTAGGAAACTTCCCTTGAGTAAAAGATAAATTAATTAAAAAAGTCAAAATTGGTGCAAAAGATTAGCATTAGCTTTCAAAATCTTAACCGAAACACCATCTACACCATTAGAAGCTGAATTTGATAAGGAGAAAATATTATTCATAGTTTCAGATACAGTAACAGGATATAGGTAACAAGAAGAAGAAGGAGCAGGAGGCATGCCCTGAGAACAAAATTTAGGATCGGAGCAAGTAGATTTAGCAACATTAACAAAAAAATAATTCAAATCAGATAAATCAGTAGTACCAAAATTACAAAATTTCTTTTTTTTTTTTTTAACATCAATAATAGAGTTAACAATATTCCAATTCTGTTTAATAGTTTTAGCATTCTTAAACAGGTTATGATAATAAGTCCATTTAGTCTTACGGGTCAATCTAACAACATAATTCCTTAAACACTTAAATCTAATCTTTAGATAAATATCATCAGGAAATTGATGTACTTTCTTTTTAACTTATCTCTTTTAATCATTAACAAAACCAATTCACTGGTAATCCATGGCTTAATTTTTCTAAACTTTCGTGACACAGAAACAGTAGTAGTACAACTTTGAATACAATCAGTTAACACTTCAGCAAAATTATCATAAGCAACATTAACATCAGAACAATTCATAACACAAGACCAATCTGAAAAATTCAAACAAGAACTCAAATCATTATACTTAATCTTTTGAACATTTGAGACATGTTCTAGATCCGATAAAATGTCTATACCTAAAACAATTGGAAAATGATCGGTCAAAAAAACTCTCAACAATATAAGAATAACAATTTTTAACAGTATTTCCACTAATTAAAAAATGATCAATACAAGAATTAGTAACATTGGTTATCCGTGTAGGAGAAGAAATAATAATACGAAGATTGTTCTCAGACAAAAACTTAAAATATGCATTTTTATAACAAACATCATCAAATGCCAAAACATCTATATTAAAATCACCAACAAGTATATTAATATCATATTTGTATAAATTCAATTCTAATGAAAGCTCATCAATAAATTTCAATACAGGCAATCTAGGAGATCGATAAACAACAAAGAGATTAAATTTCTTATTTTGAATCATACAAAATAAAATTAAAGCATCAGACTTAATGTACTGTACTTCTCTTATCATAGTCAGTATCTCAAATTTAACAAAAAACTGCCACTCCACTAGCCTTATTTAGACCAGAAGATGAAGAATAAAAGGAGTAACCTGGAATCGAAAAGGAAACAAATCCATCCTCAACAAACCAAGTTTCAGAAAAAGCTATTATATGAAATTTAACAACGCTTGATTGTAAAAAACAAGAAATTGGTCAAAATTTTGAGTAAGACTTCGAATGTTAACATGTATTAAATTTAAATGACCAACAGAAAAAACATTTGGTAAATCAGAAAGAGAAGACAAAGTTGGTGTAACACCAACAATATCATCAAAATCATCAGCCATTGCAGTATTTATAAATTATTAAGATCAATCAAGCAGCATAAAACAATGGGCTGAGTAGTTTCTGATTTCCTAATAAGAATATTACCATTCGATACCCAAAGAAATTTATAGCCAAGATCTTTCTGTTTTCGTTTTGCTTGCATGAAAATATCACGATAATATGGGGAGAGATGTTCGTTAACATAAACTGGATAAGATTCATTACAGACCTTAATATCATTTGTATTAAGAGAGCGAAATTTAGTTTTCTTAAGTTTAAGCAGATCAAATTTAATTTGCTTACGACAAAACTTAACAACAATCTGTCTCGGACTCTTATTTTCAGTTGTTTTCTTTCCTATACGATGAACAGTGTCAATATCTGTAGGAGCACAGTCAACCCCAAAAGTAGTTGTAATCTTCTCAACAACTTCTTGCAAATTCTCATTAGGCTTCTCTGGAATACCTCCAATCAAAACATTATAGTTATAAGAATATTGTTCGCGTCACACATCTTCCTCCGAAAACTTGCCATCTCCTTCCACAATTCTTCATTTTCGTGCTTTAATGTTTTATTTTCCTGTTTACACTCCTTAACTTCAGCTCTCAAAGTTGTGATATCCTTACTCATAGTTTCTACCTTCTCTGAATAAAATTGAAAGGAAGTCACTAATTCTTCGACCTTTACTTTAATTAAGTGAAAGTCATCAAGTCTTGACAAAATTTCAGTAACTTTGTCTTAAGCAACTTCATATCTGCCTCCCCCATATTTAAATCAAGCTCACTATTCTCAACAAGATTCACTGTCTCCCCCTCTAACGAAATGGACACAGTCCTTCTTAATGGAGATTCACTATTTAGGCTTAACTTTCTTTTTCTCATACAAAAATCACATTCATAACTTTTCCCAATTTCATTAAAATATTCCAAATCCTGTTCAGTAAAGTTCTTACATCTTAAATGATACCATTTTTGACACTCACCAGAGCAATGAAGGGCTTTATCACCAACTTTAATATAAACTTTACAAAATCTACGTGGCATGCTAGTCAGCCATTTGTAATGTAACCATTAATTTTATTCTTAGCATGAAAAATCACACTTTTCACAGAATTACTTGACAGAGAATTCAAAAATTAATGGATAAATGTTTTATGAAAGCAATTTACTTGAAATATAATTTCAGTTAATAAATGGCTTGTAACTTTTACATAAACATTTGCCAAAACTCATGATGATACACTTTGTATATTTAGAACATTTCAGTAGTTTATGTAGTTTCATGGTTACATGGAGATTACAGAACTGGTCAGAATGACCAAGCACACATACAGGTTTAATAGAATATAATTTAATTGATAATGGAATATGTATGTGGATCACAATCAGTAGCCTAAATGTTTTGTTTGAAGTGCATTTTTTAAATTCTTCAGATACACTTGCCATTTTGGAAACTTCTAGTAAGCCTAATTTTCTTTTCACTTTTGATAAAACACCACCAGTGACTTCATCAGGAAAACTGCTCTTGATTGGATGCTGTAAAAAATTACTTTTCATAAATGTACTTGCTACAGTTAATTTTAAACATGAGTGAGGAATAAAATCAGGAGAATGTTTATAATACATAATATAAAGTTTGTTTTCAATGGCCCATAATTAATCTTTTTGTTAAAATACAGTTTACTACTAATTATTTGGTATTGGAAACTTTTGTATTAAGGTGGTTAATTACCTCAGACACATTTCAGTTACATTGTTAACCATACTGTTGGCAAGTCTTTCTGCAATTTTATATCAAATCTTATTTCTTTATTGAAGAAATTATAATAAAATAAATAGATTTTATAATCTTAAAATCCCTTTCTATGGGAAAAGATTAAGTATAGAAAATCTTAATGGTTTACATAAAAACATAATTAAAGAAAAGTTATTAATTCAAATTCTGTTAAACACTTATGAAACAAAAAGTAACTTCTGAATTACAAGGTGACAAGTGCCTGCAGGATCAAACAACTTCATGAGAAAGATAATCAATATATCTTGCTCTGATCCACCAAATACTTATGAAGTGGTGTACAACTTTGATTTTCATGCACAAGAAGGAATGGTGATGTATGAAGGACTGTTCAGAGTGATGCAACTTAAACTGATTATCAAGTAAAACGAGGAAGTTATCTTTCTATTCAAGCCACTAGTTGGTCCTCGATAGTCTTCACTTGAAATATTGTGTGAGCTTTATCTGAGTAATGACACTGATTTGTTGTAAATTGTTCACACCACAGCTACTAAACTTACTCCAGGGATGGAAAGGTTATATTAAGATCTCTTTATAAAAGATCAACAGACAAGGTTTTCAGTATGTTTAAGTGGGTGATACTAATGAATCAGGGAGATAATCCTGTCAGTGTACTATGTAGTGCTGGATTGTGACTCTACACCATATTTTATGCACAATATCTTAAGGAAGATCCAGAGGCATGCTCTCCCAGAAATATTTAAAATCAGAAACACCATTCTCTCTATTTTCTGGTCTCTTTTAAAATAAGGGTATAAAAAGTGATTAAATTTGCAATGAACATGTGATTTTGTGTTTCCTTCATTAGGTGTAAAACAACTTTTCATAAATGTTATATCTTTTCTCCTTTTGTAATGTGAAGATGCCTTTGAAGTAGGCTAAACTCTTTGGTAAATATAATTTTGTGGGGAGTGGGTGGGGTGGTTTGATTTACTGACTGAATACGAAACAACATGACTACATTTAATTTCGTATGATTGAGTAGAGAATGCCCATTAAGTACATACTACTGACCATACAATCTACATTACATTTTTCTCTCTCACAATAAAGTATTTAAAATGACTTTAAAACATATTCCTATAATTAAGAACATGAAAAGTTCAGTTAAAATAATGTTGATGACTGAAATTTTACAAAATAAAAAAGCTTGTTGACAAGAAATGTACAAAACCATAGAAACTAGACAGAATTAGGTAGATTCTCTGTTTTCAACTGAAATACGTGATTGACTTACCTGGCAACTTATGAAAAGCATGTTAAGAGCATTAAAAAAAGAAGAGAGAAAATAGATTTTATTGAAATATATAAAATATTCAGGAAGGATGAATGTGTTGTGATTTCTTGTGATATATCTAAAAACCAAAGGATAAGAATGTACAAGTTTAGGATTTTAAAAAGACACACTAGATTTCAGGTAAGACCAATTTTATCCTCTTAACAAGGTGTCATGCATAAACAATAAATTATCACTAGCATTAGTGTACAGCAACACCTTGCAAGATAGGAATAGACTCCAAGAGTGCATCCAGTGGCAAAGACAGGGTGGGCACATGCTAATCAACCAACAATGCCACCCCTACATGTGCTCATCCATCACACAGCCTGTCATTTCTGTACAAAAAAAAAAAAAATACTGAAAGGTAACTGTATTGGCAGGTTACTGGTATATTTCCTGTAAGGAAAGACATGCAGAATGGTAGGAAGCAATCTGTGTTTTGATGTCATCCAGATTACAACGTAAACCTCGACAGTTCCATTGTATCAAGTTGGACATTATTACTCATGTGCAGGGAAGTTGGGTGGAGAACCCTTCTGTTTTCGTGCATGTCTTTTGTTCTTTACTGTCTTTATTTGAGGGAGGTCTGTCAACCTCCGTGGATCCTGTCCTGGGTTGATTGGGTAGGTCTATGCTGTTTAAAGAGGATTCCAGTGACTGGGGACAAGAACAAATGATCCTTTTGCATCTTGTGGTGGGAGAAGGTGATGCACCCAAAGAAATGCCTGTACCCAGAACCAGAGGAAGTGGATCTTGGGATTTGTTGGAATGTATGTTAGGGACAGAGATGGATGTTAAGCTAATTCATCAACTTTTTTAACAATGCAGGTCAAAATCCTTTTCATTTGGTTTAAGAATGATTCTTTTGGAGACACAGAGATATCTGTCTGCACTCCCACTGTAGTTGTGGGATGACATGCAGCAGCCATACATCTGAGATGAAGTGCTGGACAGCAATTTTCAAGCCTCAGGATAAGTAATGTTATGAATCGTTTTCAAATGCTGCATCTCTTTTTTCTTCTAACTATTCTGGACAAGAATGAGCACAGTTCAATGAACCACAACATGACGTCTTTGAGCGACCGAAACACTGACACTGGAAATATCTGAAAGGGTTTGTAATGTATGGCTATACCCTGCAATCAAGATAACCTGCCTTGATTGTGGCAGGTTGATGTGGTAATATATATATCAGAAAAAGGATGTGTTACACTCATACTGGTGGAGAGTTGTTGAATGCTAATTTGCACATGTGGCATACATGTGTAATTAGATAGTAATTCACAGCTAGTAGTGAGTGACAATCTGTGCACGAGAAGGAAATCATATGAAAAATAGCTATAACTGTGAAAAAGGGTGGGTAATTGCACTGGAATTTCAATGTGTGTTTTTTCAGTAAAACTTTACGTGTTATGTTATTTTCCCCATTCTAACTCTACACCTCATATACCGTGAAAAGAAAATATATTGCCCTTTTTATTTTCAAGAATGACTTCACGACACATTTGACTATCTTAAATAGCTTTAAGCCCTTAACAATATATGTATATTTATGCTTAAATTTTATTGCTCTTTGAACTGTGTCTAACTAATGATATCACCACACAAGTTGTGAACCACTTTGTAAACATGTAGCTTATGTTACCTGAAGAAATTATGTAATGCATTGGTTACTAATGAGCATATCACAGGAAATCATTTTGTTTTTTTATTTATTTAACCTACTCTAAAACTTATATTTTATTTACCTTTATAATAATAAATAGTACACATGAAAAACTAGAAATATAGTACTTACCTGGGCCTTTTTTTTATCAACTCTCAATTAAAACTATTATTATAATGGTATTACTGCACTAAATGATTTTTTAGTTAATCAAAATTGCAACAAAGAATACAAAATAACATGCTAAAAGCACATATTGTCCTAGGACTATCAAAATTTTCTGGCTTTCTTACCATTCAGTAAGACCCAATAAAAATTTAGCTAAACTTGCCAATGTGTTTCCTGTGGGAATAAAATTTGCACTGGAAGCAAAATAAACAAACTCCTGTACAGAAAATTATGTAATATAATATTTGGATTTCTGTTGGTTAAAAGTAATATAGTTTTAAATATCAAAGAGAACTAAATATTGGAAACTTGTGAAAGAGAAAACTTAATTATGGGTATGGCTAAATGGACTTGATTTTCTAGTTTATGGCTCTGTAACCAAATGAGATTGAAGGCTGTAAAAATTATACTTTATCTGAGTAATAACAATATTATAATGAGCGACTTATGTTAAATTTTGTACTTCTTGGACAAGTGGTCAATAAATGAGAAAAGAGGAAATACTTAAAATGCAAATATCACAATTCTGAAACAATGGAAAATTGAAGACATTTTTAAATGTTGTCCTATAAAACTAGGAAATTAAAACTATATAATTTCCAAATTTGTATTACAAGCTAAGTTTTGTTGCCAAGTTTACTTACCACGATAATAAAAGTAACTTAATTAACCATAGTTAATATTAAGCGTCTGCCCAGAAGCGGTGTCTTTGTTCAAGGGCATGACGTAGCTGACCTTAACAGATTAGTAAAGGAGGGGCCAGCAGATACCTTAAAACCAGGAAAAATTAAAATTCACCTTCCAGGAAGTGAGCAGCAGCCTAAAGCCATTGTGGTAAGAGGGGTTCACCAGACCATTAACTTAGAATCAGTCACACAAGCTTTAGATGAACAAGGCATTCCACACAATAAAATAGAACGTATAATCTCAAAGAAAACACAGGCACCCACGAATCTCATACGCATTGATATTGACGACAGTTACAACATACAAAAATTAATAAATAATGGAATAACGCTTTGGTATAAAAAATACCAAGTAGAGCAACTGAAAACTCCGGTAGTTGCCAAAGATATGGGCATGTCTCAGCAGCCTGCTTAGCAACACCGAGATGCTGCGGATGTGGCGGGGAACACCATATCAACCAATGCAAAAAAGATAAGGAAACACCTAAATGTTGTAACTGTGGTCAAACCCATACAGCAAATTACAAAGGATGTGATAAATACAAACAAATAAAACAACGTATTTATCAGATCAGAACACCAACAGAACAAAACCAACCTAATACAAACAGCTTACCTAAAACAGACATATCAACAGAATTCAATAAAACAACAAAAACCACGTAAATGCTGAAAGTAAAACAACCCCACAAACAGCAAGAGCAGAACATTAAAACCCAGGACAAGAACACTTTAACACAAACACAAAAACCAGAAGAAAACAGCACCACCATACAAGAAACAAATATTAACACATCAGATAAAACAAGCCTATTCACAACAATAATCAAAAACATAATTACAGAATTCATAACAGAATACACCAAACCAAACCAGACAACTAACTGTTTTGAACTACTGATCAATATCTCCAAAAAACACATCACACCCGACATAATATCAACACTTACTGGATACATGCTCACAGCACAATGTTCACAGTAGTATATATCAACATCCAAGGTGCAATAGCTTCCAAGAAACATGAGATCGAAGACCTAATACAAGAAACTAACCCCCCCATATTATAACAGTAAGCGAAACTCTAATATACAATAACAATAGATTTAAAATAGCAAATTATTCAACCATAAGAAAAGACAGAACAAATAAAAATGATGAAAACAGAGGCATAATGCTTTTCTACAAAGTGGAGCTTTCAGTAATAGAAATTAAATTTAGCAGCAGCAATGAACATGATACTGTAGATATCCTGCAAAGGAATAAAACTGAAGTAACAGTAGCAGGAATTTACTGCTCACCTAACAAACAAATAGATATAACATTACTTAGCAACATCCTTTCCCACAACCAAAACTCCATAGTTATGGAGGACTTAAATAGTAAAAATGTTACCTTTGGATGCCGAAGCTCAAATTCCAATGGTAGAAATCTAATAAAATTCATAGACGATAATAATATAGCTTTAGTAAATGATACCACCCCCACACATACAGCGTATGCCACTAACTCCAGTGACATACTAGACCTGTGTATGTGCACATATAACCTAAGCCAGAAATTAATAAAATTTCAAGTGGGAAAGGATGTTGACAGTGATCACATCCCAATATATTGTGTCTTTGATCTCGCCCCCCCATAAAAATATAACATATAGGAAAGAAAAATTTAATTACAGAAAAGCAGATTGGCAATATTATAAACAGGAATTAGATAACCTGTTACCTAATAAAGTTATAAAAGAAGTTAAAACATGTCGAAATGGATAACTACTGTCAAACAATTACGGAATGCCTTCAGAAAGCTTTGTTTGTTTGTTTGTTTGGAAATTTCGCACAAAGCTACTCGAGGGCTATCTGTGCTAGCCGTCCCTAATTTTGCAGTGTAAGACTAGAGGGAAGGCAGCTAGTCATCACCACCCACCGCCAACTCTTGGGCTACTCTTTTACCAACGAATAGTGGGATTGACCGTAACATTATACACCCCCACGGCTGGGAGGGCGAGCATGTTTAGCGCGACGCGGGCGCGAACCCGCGACCCTCGGATTACGAGTCGCACGCCTTACGCGCTAGGCCATGCCGGGCCGTCTTCAGAAAGCAGCCAAGTTAACAATACCAAAACAACACCATAAAACAACAAACAACACATGTAAACCCACCACAGAAATGATCAATATAATCAAAAAACGAAGACAATTAAGAAGCCAGTACATGATTACAAGAAACAGAGAAACCAAAACGCAAATAAACAACATTAGAAATCACATCAGAACACAAATAAAACAACAAAAACAAAATAAATGGGACAATTACTGCAATAAACTAAATGATAAGACTGACTCGAAAAAATTCTGGTCACATCTTAAAAGACTCACAAATGAAAACACAAACACAAAGAAATATCCTCCACTCGAACATAATAACACTATAGCACACACAAATAAAGAAACAGCCGAAGCTTTCAAAGATCAACTCCAAAATATATTTGAAACTCACACTGATCCAGATATGAATACATATTTCTACAATAGTCACTAATCACATAGTAAACAATAAACATCAATTTGAGCCAATTTTTCCAGTAAACATAACTGATACAAATACAAGTTCCGATACAGATTATGCAAGCACATTAATAACAAATGAAATATCCCTTCAAGAATTACTAGAAGCAATAAAAAACACAAAAATCAAAGCACCAGATGAAGACGAAATACAAGCTATCCTCCTAAAAAAGGGCACTCCGAAATTGTTTGACCACTTAAATTCACTTTTTAACTTATCACTATCCTCAGGATACATCCAAGTTTCTTGGAAGCTTGCAAATATATTAATGTTCTATAAGGAAGGAAAGCCAGCGAATAAACCTAATAGCTACCGACCAATCAGCCTGACCAGCTGTGTAGGCAAAATTCTTGAAAGAATAATCAGTACTAGACTCTCCACATTCTTGGAGATAACATCAAAATTACCAAAAGAACAAAATGGATTCAGGAAACTTAGACAAACGACAGACCACCTAATCAGATTAACCGAAACCATAATAGATAGTTTCAACAAAAAAGAATGTACTGTCGCTTGCTTCCTTGATATCGAGAAAGCATTTGACACTGTTTGGCACGATGGTCTAAGGTTCCGAATGAATGAAATGGAACTACCGCGAGGAATTATTCGCTGGTTATCTAACTTTTTGAAAAATAGAAAATGTAGAGTAAATGTTGAAGGAACTTTTTCTGAATATTTTACTCCACAAGCTGGTGTCCCTCAGGGAGGGGTGGTTAGCCCTATACTTTTCATCATGTATGTAAACAATATTCCACTGAGGGATCCAAATCATGGATTCTCTTCACAGTTCGCAGATGATATGGCAGTCTGGAAAAGTGCCGAAACACCCACGATAGCAGCCACGAACATACAACCACAACTAAATAGAATAAGTGAATACTGTCAAAAATATAGAATAAAAATAAACACAGCAAAAACACAACTCGTAGTCTTTACGAAATCCACAAAACACAAAAAACAACAGCCAGAACTATATATGAATGGCACTCTACTCCAGATTGCCCCATTGGCAAAATTTTTAGGTCTGACCTATGATTCAAAACTAACTTGGATCAATCATGTGGACGAAATTAAAAATAAAGTCTGGCGAAGAACTAACTATGCTAGGAGTCTGACTGGTAAAAACAGTGAAGCATCTACAGATAACATACTAAAAAATCTATAAAACATATATTAGACCTGTAATAGACTATGCAGCTCCAGCATGGATAACTGTAAGCAATAAAATAATTAAAACTAAACTACAAACAATCCAAAACACACTCCTCACAACTGCACACAGAGTTCCAAGAACAATATCATCTCAATTCATTCACAAATACTCGAACATACCAACCATACCAGATAGACTCCCACATATTACAATTATGTACTTTAATAAGAATTGGATGAAAAACGAATTACTATGCGAACTAGACCGGTACCTCATACATGATGAAGCTAGTCCTAAACATCTCTCCCCAGTTAACTTATATTTCAAATATAAAAATAAATAATAAAAAATATATATATAAACTTTAAATAATAATAAAAAATATAAACTTTAAATAATAATAAAAAATATAAAGTTTAAATAATAATTAAAAATTTACATATTTATAGTTTATTTATTTATGTATTAAAAAATGCTACAAGCAAACTTGACATTCTGCTAATAGAATAAAACTGTATATGAGCCAAGATACATGGACATTGTCCTGAAAAGGACCAAATGAAATTCAGTTCACAGTCATAAATATCAATCAGCCAAGAATATAAGTCGGGGTAGGGGCCCGGCATGGGGTAGCGTTAAAGGCGCGGCGCCGTAATCTGAGGGTCGCTGATTGGCCGAAGTCGCGCCAAACATGCTCGCCCTCCCAGCCGTGGGGACGTCATAATGTGACGGTCAATCCCACTTTTCGTTGGTAAAAAAGTAGCCCAAGAGTTGGCTACTTGGGTGGTGATGACTAGCTGCCTTCCCTCTTGTCTTACACTGCAAAATTAGGAACGGCTAGCACAGATAGCCCTCGAGTAGCTTTGTGCGAAATTCCAAAAACCAAGTACGGGGAGGAGGAAGAGGTCATACAGAACCTGACCCTCCAGGGTATGAACTTTTACTACCCAAACACCGACGACTGCTTACATTAAGCAGACTTTTATCACTTGTTTTGATTCACCCTAAGAATATCAGTGACCTAACTATTGAAAAACACACTAAAATTATGAAAACTCATTTAATATTAAAGATAGTTATGTACAGTATAATAATTCATGCTTTTAGTTAATATGTACACAATACTTGTACCACACACTTGTTACATAAGTTGTTTTAATTTTTAAAGTTATAAAAACAGATAAAATGTACCAGCATGCATTTTTAAAATGTATAAAAATAACATTCAATAAAATTACAGTAATATAATAGCTTATGCTCTTTGTTTTGAATGAGTTTTAGCTACATAAATAATGTCATTGTACTTATAAAGCCAATTATTGTTGGTTAGTCACAATTATCTACCTGATTTATGTCTCTGCTAAATGTACCAGCATGCATTTTTAAAATGTATAAAAATAACATTCAATAAAATTACAGTAATATAATAGCTTATGCTCTTTGTTTTGAATGAGTTTTAGCTACATAAATAATGTCATTGTACTTATAAAGCCAATTATTGTTGGTTAGTCACAATTATCTACCTGATTTATGTCTCTCTACCAGCTGCATTTTAAAATGTATAAAAATAACATTCAATAAAATTACAGTAATATAATACTTATGCAGAACTCATAATGGATTGTTGGTTAGTCACAATTATCTACCTGATTTATGTCTCTGCTAAGTGTTATAACCAGAACTCATATGGAATAAAACTGTATTTCTTTCCAACCACTCCGAAAGAAAATATTTAACTCTCACTGATAAAGAATAAATATTTATAATTACAAGTTATACATTAGTACAATTTTAGTGCCAGACCTTAAAAAAATAATGAAAAATAAATATTTAGAACTTTAAATGGGTGAAATTGTAAACCTGATGTTCCACACTTTAGAAATTCTTTTATATATGACTAATGCTAAAAAAATCCTCACTTATGTCAGGGAAATGTATCTCTAAAAGTAGAAAGCAAAGAGGTTCCATCTTTAAACACATTTAAGACTACATGTCAAGAGCAATATTAATATGGTAGAATACATCATGATGTATTTCAGTTTCTATATAATACATAAGGTATAAAAACCATAATAATTCTGGAAAGTATTTTAACTTTTTCTTGAATAACTCAGTTTGAAAGATTCAACTTATGTTATTTGCTATTTCTAAAAAATAGCATCTTAAAATCCTTTATCACCAACTTAGACAGCCAGATCATTGATGTATCCAAAGATAATCTGTATTAATAACATTTTATGTAGTAATTCTTAAAAGTCTTCAGTTAACTATAAAATCCTATGTTTTTTAGTACTATTAAACCTCACATTGACATATTCTCCTGCTCATTTTACACCACTTTAAAACAAGCAAAAGCAATAATGGAAAAAAAAAAAATCAAAATTTTTGTATTTATATGTTTACAAAAACATGCCATATCAACATGTAGGGAGAGGTTAAGTGATTAATAATATATCACGTATTTCGTGATGACGAGAAACCAACTTGAAGTAAAAATGTATTTCAGGACAACTGTTGCAAACTCCTTCTTTGTTAATCTGGAGATGACCTAAGAAGGTCAAAACATTGTTCTCAATTTTGTTTTGGTATCACCAGTTGTCCTAAGATACATATCACATACTTGTTATGTTACTGGAAAGTGATACAACAATGGGAATATACAAATTTCAGAATTTCCTGCTCACACTCTCTATTGAATTACATAGAAATAACTTATGAGAAAGCTAGTCTAATCTAGCATTTGTATTAGGTAAAATTAAAATAATAAACCTTTACACTCCATACAAAAATTATACTGCACAACAATTTTTTTTAAATTTTTTGCTTCCTGAAAAGGTTTTGCTGATTGTGGCAGGTATCTGGGTGGGTATGCACAAATATAGTTTTGGTTTTGCTTCATCAGTAGAAACTTTGAGAAATAGTCAGTTAGCTGTTTACTGGCAATAACTTATTTAATTGTGTTTATGTTTGTAATACACTATTAAGTTCAACATAATTAAAAGTGTTTTGCTCCTGATTTTGTTTGTATTCAATGTCCAGTGCATCACGTTCCAGTGTTCAAGAGTAGTCAGCAAGCATTGACAAATTCCAGTTGCCCTGATATTGTTTTCCCATTGTAGCAAAACTGAAGATTTCAATGAAACTATACGTAATGGGCAAATGTGGACGTGATTTTCATGATCAGCAGCCAAACATCTATAAGGAACACCCAACAGTGTTCAAGAAGCAAAAACTTCGTTGTGCAGTGTTATCTAACATTAACTTCATTCTCCACAAGCAAGGAAAGGTGACAGAAAAAAAACCTATTTCTTAATATAAAGAGTAGTATTTTACCTTTCTCATATTTCTGTGTTGTTACAGATTTTAATGTCAAGTTCAGGTCCTCAATTTCCTTCTTTTTCTTCCTACTTGTTGATCTACCTAAGGTCATGTGAGTAGAGTGTGATTACTCTTATATTACCAACAATTTGTTTGAACCATTGTATCAATAACTTTAATAAACATGGCATACTATTTCACTGATTAAGTAAACAAATTATGCATTACAAAGATAATTAGAGTTTTAAAATATTCAAAACATATTATGTAATAAATGTTCATTAAAAATAAAGAAAATGTGACAGCTGTTAAGATGAAAATTACACTTTATGAATTTGACATTAATGTGGTACTTATAAGATAACTATATGGAAGTATTATTTTACACAGCCTTTCATACTGTTTTTCTTCATACTTTTCTACAGACAATGTTGATGATAATTATGAAATTACAAAGTGTTAAAGACATGTTAAAAGGTCAACAGAAAATTCTGCAGTTTCAAACACTGGTAAAAGTTAAGGTAGCCTTGGATACCTTGTTTGACTAATATTTTGAATGCTAATGCACTGTCTTCTCATAAGTTTATAAGAACTGACCACACCTTTTCAGCATGATATTAAAGCAGTAAAATGAGGTAAATAACACCCAGAATTTGCCTTTATCAGACCCAACTTAAATTCATCTGATCTATTTAGGATGTGTGTGTGTTGGTGTGCATCACCACTGAATATACCCCAAATCAGTCATTTTCTGACCTCAACAAAGTATTTGGTTATTTCAAAATCAGATTTGATACACTAGCCAAAGAATACTATAAAAAAACAGAAACAAGAAACAGTCTCATCTTTACCTGACACACCATCTCATGTGCACCAGACAAAACAATATCACCAAACAAGAAGCATCACAATGTAATTTGAAAACAATTAGTCAACATGACTGTAATCCATCATTACTACACAACCTGTGTGAGGAAATTAGTCACTCACACAATCAGCAGAACTTCACAAGTAGCATGGAAATTTCTAAGGCAGACATAAAGACAGCTTTCTGTGCAAGACGTGAACTGCCTCTAAAAAAGATTAATTTTTGATTACTGAATATTGAAGATGGTAATAATTGGACACACAAGTTGATTATTTTCATAAAATTAATTGATTACTTTGCATGAAACTAACTCATGTATCAATTCTCATTCTGATTAAGAAATTTTGAAATTTAACCATGAATTTTGCAACAAGTTATTTTATGGTCTGGCCTAAAGCTAAGCAATGTAAATCTAATTCAGATAGTCAAAGTGAGAGAAAAATAGTGCCACCATCAACACAGATAACCATTTATTTTAGTTTCTGTTCATATACATTAAAATTACAAATGGTTGATATAAATAAATCAACTTTTTTTAGACTGTTTGCAAATTTTTAACACTGCTTCCACAGGCCAGACACCCAGGATTTGTGCTGAATGGCTATCCTTAATAAATAAAATCATTCTAGAATGAGCTAAAACTCACTTTTAGAGTTTTCTGGTTGAACAAAAATCTCCTACAAAGTTTTATGAAAAAAATATGCAGATTTAGTAATGCTATTGAAAGTTTTTGACTCCCATAGTACACAGTAGTAAACTTGGAAGATGTGTATGTTATGTTATTAACTATTTGTTCTCATTCTTGCTTTTTGTTTTTAGAGTAGGTACAAAGGCCATGACCTTCACATCAGTGGGATAATTCTCATCTAGCTATTTCAAAAGTTTGTTCTTCAATCTATCTTTCATTTCTTTAAACATCATTGACTAGAATATCAGTGCAAGTATAACTTTTTCTGGCAAAACTTGTTGCACATTATTGGCATATGAGAATAGTTTTGTATCATCAGATTTAATTGTATTTCCAGTCATGTTCATAAGATCATCTGGATCTCCTGGAAGTAATGTAGTACTAAAAATCCTTAATCCTGCCATGCAGAATGCAAGCAATCAACTGTTCTTTTCAAGAGCACTGAAACTTGATGCTTTTCATCGAGCTTCTTGATTTGGAAAGTTTAATGTTGTTGTGCATTCAATACCAAATTGAATCGGCATTGCTCCTGTGCCATGTTGAAATACCACAACGTCTTGCTTTACACTTCAATTTTGGATTATCTGCATCATTCATTCAGTGTCACAAACTCCATGGGATCCTCAGAAGTTCTGCTAGACATTTCGTCTTCATCACTCTCCAGTGGAATAGATGAATCAGTCCTTTATTTTCTCTTTCTTCATACTTTTAAATTACCTTGCAGTTCTTTCACACCTGTTTTTTATGCAATTTTGACCTCTAAGTCTGAACCATTACATCTACACTGTCACTTTGAACTTACAAGTCACTTTCTTCTTTTCCTGTATCAATGTTACTTTATCAATACAGGATCAGCACACTTAATCACTGAATGTTGTAGCATGTTGACATCTGTTTTGTGGCCAGCTGTAGATCAAATTTTCACAAAGTGTGCAACAGTTATCTGTATTTTGGCCAATCAGGTTTTGGTAAAGGTATCAACCAATTAACTAAAGATCCGAAGTGACTGCAAAGTGCAATTATCTACCCATGCTGTTTTTGGTCTTGTATCTAAATTTGTTTTAATGAAAAACTATTTAATATTATAAAAACTAGTTTTTCATAGTTTAAAACTTGCACATAAAGAATCATTAATACAATTAAGTTATGAAGAGAAGTACTTGCCCTGTTAAGTGCTCTTGAAGCTTTACTAGTTGCTTCACGTGTACAAGTGACAGTAAGAATAAAACCATAATAACCTGTAGGACTCACTCAACCACTAGAAATACCTTTTTCTGATTACAATAGAGCCACAATTCAAAGCACGTTTTTCACCATTGCCTTTAAAGTCTAAAAATTTACAATTTATGTAGTCCCAAGTTATATACTAATAATTTCATTTTAAAATGTTGTCCAAATCTACTTACACAATTCGGCAGACACTACTTGTAATGAGAATGAACAATTATTAATTATGTGGTTAACTAACTCGTTTTCGTATTAACCCTCACAGACCAGCATTAGGCTTAGCAGCTACGATAAATTCAAGTTACAGTACATTTTTACAAGTACAAATATTGCACTGGTTAATATTTACAATGTCCTTGTACACGACAATAAAATTTAAATATGTTTCACTTTTTTTCTTCTTGTAAATTTTCTTTCCTGATTCGTTTGGTTTTTCCTTGGGGTGATCACTTCACATAAATAAATCTATAAACATTTTACTGCATCATATCTTTTAACCCCAACGTAATGAATGCAATATTTTGCTTGCAAATTGTCAGTGACCTGCGTAGTAAGCTACATGTGTTATCGAGCGACCTCTGCAATTCCAAAAAAGTGCCAAGCGAATCTGCAAGAAAATTCTCGTCATATTAAGAATATTAAAAAGCGTACGTATGCTTATATTCTTGTCATTGTTAGTAGAATGGAATATTTTGTAATTCTAGCAGTATTATGAGATTAAAAGGTGACAAATAGGACTTGGATGATATCACAATAGTTGTCTCCAGATCCTAAGGTAAGTAATTAATGTGATTTTAATCTGTAATGTTTAATATTGCATTAGTACTAAAACTGGCGCTCATGCCCACGAAGGCCCGGCATGGCCTAGCGCGTAAGGCGTGTGACTCGTAATCCGAGGGTCGCGGGTTCGCGCCCGCGTCGCGCTAAACATGCTCGCCCTCCCAGCCGTGGGGGTGTATAATGTTACGGTCAATCCCACTATTCGTTGGTAAAGAGTAGCCCAAGAGTTGGCGGTGGGTGGTGATGACTAGCTGCCTTCCCTCTAGTCTTACACTGCTAAATTAGGGACGGCTAGCACAGATAGCCCTCGAGTAGCTTTGTGCGAAATTCCCAAACAAACAAATGCCCACGAAATGTGTAAAGCTAAAATTCTACGTCGGATGTTGATCAAAGCTGGAAGTAGCGGTAGTTGTGAGTTTATTATTGCAATTACAAACTATAAATTAAAGTACTTCAAAGTGTATATGAGATTGGGATAAATGGCTCATTTATTATTTGAGTTCATATTGTTTTGTGATACAATAACTTGTAAGTTACTCAAAATTTCGAATAGAAAGACTTACATTTTCAAAGCAGTATAGTTTTGTAATAAACTTTTCAAATTCCGAGTGAAAATTCGTTGGATATCAGTTTGTTTGTTTGTTCAGAATTAAGCACAAAGCTGCACAATGGGCTATCTGTGCTCTGCCTACCATGGGCTTCGAAACCCTGGTTTTAGTGGTGTGAGCCTGCAAACAAACCGCTGTACCATTTGAGGCTTGGACATCAGTATGAGCACCTTTCTAAAATCTAAATTGTATTTCATTAGGTGTCAATTAAGTCCTAAAACGTAACCTTAAGAATATTAGCAATAGAAATAATACATTTAGCAGATTAGGAATAAAATATTAGTTCTTAAAGCTATAGTCTTTGATTGACAATGTAGTACCAAAGAAACTGCTGTTGTGGCATATAACACAACTCATTAAGGATGTTCATTCGAAGCATTCAATTTCACACACACACACACACATATATACATACATTCTTTTGGGATCACTGGCCATTAATAGGAAGCCAAAGGGTCTGATATTAATGAAGATGAAAAAGTTCTTAAACTGTTCAGTTACTTATTTTGCTTATGCTTGTGACGTTTTTGGATAAAATACATATAATTTTCACAATAAAAGATTATTACTTAAATCTCAAATATTTGCATATTTTATACAAATTTATTATAAAAACATTTTCACCATTTCAGTGTTGATTTGATAAAAATACACATGTACTGATTATACTTTATATATGTATATATTTGTTTGTTTGTTTTGAATTTCGTGCAAAACTGCTCGAGGGCTATCTGCGCTAGACATTCCTAATTTAGCAGTTTAAGACTAGAGGGAAGGCAGCTAGTCATCACCACCCAGCGCCAACTTTTGGGCTAATATTTTACCAACGAATAATGGGATTGACCGTCACATTATAACCTTCCCACGGTTAAAAGGGCGAGCATGTTTAATGTGACGGGGACTCTCAAAGTAATTACAGGTATTAGAAAACATTTCTTCTGTCTGGTGATAAGGTGGAGTGAGAAACTTCGAATTCAGAAATAATCCGCGAAGTACAAATGACTCAATAAAGGAAAATGAATACTGAATACTACATGTTGTCTTCGTTTCTTTGTATCAGAAACATTACGCGAAAAGTAACACAACAAAATATGTTTTGTGAGGTGGATAGACTTAAAAGTACATTATTTTGTTATTTTGCTTCTCTTGTACTCCTGGAAGGTTCTACATTTATGTTATTTCCTCTGAGACCTGAATATCCACCTCGGTGTTTGCCTTATATGGAGACTGCTACTCCTTTACCAACGAATAGTGTGATTGACTGTAACATTATAAAGCCCCCATGGCTGGGTGGGCGAGCGTGTTTGGTGTGACCGGGATTCGTACCCGTGACCCTCGGATTCCGAGTCGAACACCTTAACACGCTTGGCCATGTCGGGCCATATATGTATATATACAGTCATAAACTTTCGCAGTTTGTAAAACAATATTAAAAATATTTTTAGCATAATATTTTTACAATTTGAGTTATCTATAAGTATATAAGATAACGTGTACACTCTTGCATAATTTTAAAAGGTAATAGTTTTTATACATTTAATTATTTTCCTACTGTAAATTGTTGTTTTCTTTTTTGAATTTTGCGCAAAGCTACTCGAGGGCTACTTGCGCTAGTTGTCCCTAATTTAAGACTAGAGGGAAGGTTGCTAGTCATCACCACCCAATGCCAACTCTTGAACTACTCTTTTACCAACGTACAGTTGGATAGACTGAACCATTATAACGCCTCAAGCATGTTTGGTAAAAAGACTAACCTAGGGTTGGCAATAGGTAGTGTTAAGTCGTTGCTCTTCCGAGACCCTCAGATAACAAGTCGCATGCCTTAACCCACATGGCCATCCCGGGCCACCAACTGTAAATAATATGATATGATGGTGGATTTGTTAATGTATCTTTGTATGTATTGGAGCCTTCTTAACCATGAAATATTGTTTTTACTGCAAAATACTTACAGGTAAATATCAGCCATTTTCTTTGAAATTAAACATCTGTTTTCAATTTTCTAACTTTGAACTTCATACAACTTTTGAACCACTTACTTAATCAAATGAGATTCTGGTTCTTATTCCATAGTATCAACTATTATTTGTATCTTGATAAAATTATTGCAAATTTTAACAGCAAAGACACCATATATAAATATGTTTTGAATCCCATTAGAAAATAATGGTAGTGTGAAGGTTTAAAATTATTTAAGTATGATTATTTACACACATTGAAAAACCTTCAGTAGTCTAATGTATTTGACTGTGGTGAAACAAGCTAAAAGAATTAGGAATCTTTTTTTTAGAGAAATTTATAATTTGAAAACAAGAAGGCTATTTTAACCTTGATATAAGATTTTGATGTGGGCTACCATTGCATTTAATAGCTTATAAGGCTCACTGGCATACAACAACTACAGTAGTGGTTGGAATACTATTGATGTAAGTAGTTTGTTATAACAACAGTTTTTTATGATATGAAGTTTGTGAATGCTAACTTAGAAAAGGTATTCACTCCATAACAACTGTTATACAAGTGTTCATTGTCTGTTCCCTAGTAGGAAAGAGGTTAGTGTTTGAATTTATAATGCTAAAGTCAGGGTTTTGATTCCCCTTGGTGGACACAGCAGATAGCCTGATGCTGCTTTGCTATAACAGAACAAACACATTCCATCTAATGTGTACAGAATATTATCCACCATCCATTCACCATATTGTCTGGTTGAAATTATTTATGAATGAAATCATTAGATCATTAATGCATATAATAAACCTTTGAAGTCCAAAGTACATGTAGTTTTTATATTAATTAATGCATTCAGAGGGATTTTATGTTTCTAGCTTGTTATATTACATTCTCAAAGTATATTTGCAATTTTTCTTCATTTTGTTTCACACAACTATTTAAAAGTTATTATATTTTATCAGAATATGTCACTTTTATGACTGAACCTTTTTATATTTATTATTCAGGTAAAATAATAACATTTGGTCAATCTACAATCTCTTAAAGGTGAAAAAAAATTATATCTGAGGTAGCTCATATCCTTATGTTTTCATTATCAGTTTTGAGGGTTATTTTAGGAGTCACAAGACAATGGAAAAATTCCATACATATAAAAAATTTGCTAATGTGTTCATGTGCTATGTAGCAGCAGTAGTGGATTTATCAAGTGGAAGCTGACATATGCTCTCCACAGAGATCCATTGTATGGGTTTTCTCTGCACAAAACCACAGCTGGCCACTGTACAATGTTTTATCTCATTAGACAGGACTTAGTGTACAAACAGTACCGGTATGTATTTTTTTTCTGGTTATAATCAGCTATGTTTTTTGAGTAGTTGTGATACATGCTTTATTACATAGTGGGGTTTAACTACATTGATTTAGTGATGATGTTGTGAATTTTATTTCCTGAAAAAAGGTAATTATAGCCTTTAGGTGTTGATGATCTTCCTTATCTGGTAAAACATAACTGGAGTAATCATGTTGTATATTTTGTTATTCAGTGAGGTATGAGTTTAGTGCATCAT
Source organism: Tachypleus tridentatus (assembly GCF_004210375.1). Taxonomy (NCBI): domain Eukaryota; kingdom Metazoa; phylum Arthropoda; class Merostomata; order Xiphosura; family Limulidae; genus Tachypleus; species Tachypleus tridentatus. Next base: position 34,100,047 of record NW_027467782.1, read on the forward strand.
GTAGTCATAGAATTTGATTTTGGACCTTTTGAGATGTAAATGCAGTGTTTTGTTATCATGAAAATTGTAGTCAAAAATAATAATATCTAGATATTTTCAAACATTTGTTAACTTTTCATAAGTCTATGCAATCACTGTCTTCAGAAAGTTTTACTCATGAAAAAATCTAAAGGAACTCAACACTGCCAGTTTTATGCCCTGTAAAAGTGTTTTATGTGCATTACATCAAGGTCATAAAAGCAAGAATTTGTTTATCCTTTTAATACTACTAAAATACTAGGGTATAAACATTTGATAATTTTTTAGATTTTATAATGTCATTAAAACTTTTAATTACTTTTCCATTATCTACAATTTTTACCCTCTTGTAAGTTACAAAAACACAATGTGCTCATTACCTTTGAAGGATTTTCAAAATGACAGGGTTTATAATTTTGTTGTTTTCTGACAATAATTATATTTGCTCTGGCTGCAAGCTAAGAAGTGATGTACTAAATTAATTTTAGTTCTCCTATATTGTGTTTATGAAGAACACTTGATTATAAGTTCCAATAAAAATTGCCAGGTTTATCAGCAGCTTTATTTAAAACCTTTAGATACCTACCTTGTAGCTTAATAATGGAAAATGTTACTACCACAGCAGCTTCTTGGATATAAAATATGGCAATTGTCAGTCAGGTCTTCAAAGAAATCTATGCAGTCTTGATAACATTCTGTAAGCCCTGACATAATGTGATTGGGATTAACTTGTTGCCACTTGCTGGTAATATCAGCAGCAGGTTACCACAGAGATGTATTGTTCTTAGTAAACATATACAGTAAATGCCATTGAAATAATGGACTTTGTGTAATTTCAGATTACTGTACCTATTTGGGCAGCTGTTTTATACAGGGTGAAATTCCAATGTAGGGTTAAGAATGTAAAAGAACAGACCAACATTTACTATTATGTAGTATATATAGCTGCAAATCTACAGTATGACTTAAATGAGTCTTACATATTATAAATGATCGAGTCTGATTGTAAGCACTTGCCTGTAATGGCAAATTCATTGCTTCTGACTTTAACCCTCTTCCTCTAGAAATATTTCTTGAGACATCTCTGAACCAAATAGTTTAGAAATAGAAGATATTTTATTTTTTACCTAAAAACATTGGATGAATTTCTATTTCTTAAAATGTTACAGAAGTTGCTATTTAAGAGATGTTTTCTTTTAGGAAAGACAAATAGAAAGTTCACTAACATAAGTTTCAGTACTAAATGATGAAGAGAAAAAAACAAACAAACATGCAAATCAGGTACATATTGTAATGATGTAAGGAAAACACTAGGTAAAAAAATGAAGTAAAGAAAAAACAAAATACAGGAGTTTGAGAGTGTTTACAATAGGATAACTTATTGTTTAATTTTAAAAGTATAATAAAGAGAACAGACTACTAAAATTCATTATTTTACTGATAAATTGGAATAGCTGATGCAGCTCACTTACCATTTCAAACAATACAATGTTCCTCTTCTACAAGATGGTTGGTGTTTAACCTTCCAGTCCTCTTTACTTCAAGATTGATATCTGTAATGCTAAATATTTAGCTCTTCAAAGTAGTGCATCTTTCTTTTTGATCATTTAGTAAAAGTGTGAACAAAGAAAGTAGGCTCATATCAAGAATTTCAACTTACATTCTTTGTCCAGTGAATAAGGTCACCTCATTACCTTTGTTCACTGACAGCAATGGTCATCAGACATTTTCAGTCATTATCATACTTGGTCAACCATGAATATTTTAGTTGTAACCCAGTTAACCTGTATTCTATATACAATACTAAAACATACCTAGGAGTGTAAGAGAACAGAGGATAAAAAAGAACTAAAATAAAGTGAAGTTAATAAATTTCTGGACCTCATATTGCATTTAAGACATTGTAAAAATCAAGTAAGTAAGATTGAGGCATAATTGTTAGTGTTCCTAAGGTCTTCTAGACAATATATGTTAGTTAATCATAAGGAAAACAAGATTTTAGGTTGCATGCAGGGAAATGCTGAGTAAAGAAGAGTAAGAAGTGATCTTATGATAGCTGAAAAGATTATTGGAAAGGGGAGTCACCTTCCATAAAAACGTCAGGTGACTTTCCTTCTGGGGTTTTTTCTCTTTTCTCTCCCTTTGCACCACTACAACACGCTTGAGACTCACTGGACCTATTTCTCACTAAAAACTTGTCTAATAAGATTTGTTTTTTGCCTGCATTTTAAAATGTTTCAGAAGTAAGACATGGCATTGTCATTGAAAAGGTTTATGCTGCAGTTTGCTACAGCTTTGTCAGGGTGAAATTTTTCCACAAAACTTTGCAACTCTCCCTATTTTCCACACTTTCCTTGATTAATGAACTAGGAACACCCTCCCTTCCCTCCTCCTCATCTGAAGACACTTCCTCAGTGTTGCCTTCTGTTACTGCTCCTTCTAAAGGTCTTGGAGTTCTTCCATGGTGAGCTCAGTGTTGTGGTCTTCCACCAACTCCTACACATCATCACCACTCACATTCAAGCCCATACACTTGCCTAGTGAGACAATATCCTCGACAATAGACTCAGACTCAAAGTCTTCAAAATCTCTATCTGCTACTGAATCTGGTTGCAATTTCTTCCAGGTTGAGTTCATGGTCCTCAAAGACACTTCCTTCCAGGCTTTGTCTATGATCCTCAAGCAATGGAGATTTTTAAAGTGATTTTTCCAGAACTCTCTGAGGGTTAACTCTGTGTCATACTTTACTATTAGCCCTCCACATGACATTTAATTTTCTTTTCAGAAAATTATTTTTTTAAAAAAACAACTGGGTTCTCAGAATGGTAAACAAGCAAAGGCTTAAGTTTTAAGACCCCACTTGCATTATTACATGACAATACAGTTAGCCTGTCCTTCATTGGCTTGTGCCCTAGCAGTGACTTCTCCTCCTTGGTGATGTTGGTCGTCTTTGGCATTTTCTTACAAAAGAGGCCTGTCTCATCACAGTTGAACACTTGTTCGGGAATAAAACCCTCAGCTTCTACATAGTCCTTAAATTCCCTGACAAATTTATCAGCAGCATCTTTGTTAGAATGAGCACCCTCCCCATGTCTCACGAAGCTATATATGTCACTTCTCTTCCAATATTTTTCAAAACACTCCTACTAGCCTTAAAGACATCACTTGGATCAGCACTCGTTCCAGAAGTATTTTTCAGGAGGTCAGCATAAAACTGCTTTGCTTTCTCACAAATGATGGTCTCAAAAATGCTATCACCAGTTAACTGTTTTTCGTTTACCCAAATCAACAACACTTTTTACACCTCTTCCATTGTTTGTGATCTTTGTTTCGTAAGCACTGTCACTCCTTTTGCAACATCACCTCCTTTATTTTTCAGTATGGTGCAGACTGCAGACTTTGCCATTCCAAACTGTGCAGCAAGGTCAGACAAGCTAACACCACTCTCATACTTCGTTACAAGATCTTTTTTCTCCTTTATTGTGGCTCTTACAATGTTTCTTTTTGGTTTGCTACTTTTATTATACTTCTTTGACCCCATGGTGGCTTATTTAATCAGAATATTTAGAAAAACAACAACAAAAAGAAAAACGTGAACGTTCACAGCAGATTTTAGTGGGGGTGTGGACTGAGTGACTGGTATGGGTAAAATGTTTGGGCAAGCTTAGTGCAGGACGAAAATGGTTGAAAGGTCGTTCAGCTCATCAGTCGGGTTATTTCAGGGGTTCAGGCTAAACAACTTTGTTCGGGAACTGAGTTTATGTTCGACAACCGAGAAATTTTTTTCTCAAACAATATGTTCAAAAAACCAAATAGTTCAGGAAGGGAGTTATTCAAGAAGATACCACTGTATTTGACTTCATTTTATATGCCATTATTCCATATTTTAAGTAAGTTATGGATTCCACGTGAACAAAATTCCTTGAATTTGGATTCAAAAAACAATCTTAAGTCAGTTTTGAGTTCCTCGTTTTTACAAACCTTTCTTCATCTTAGTAATGCTGCGAGGATCTTAAAACATGATAATCAGATGGAGCAGTATCTAGTGAATAGAATTGATGAGGCACAACTTCCCATTTTAAGGCCTGAAGTTTTTCTTGGGTCATTTATGAAGTGTGTAGGATTCAAAGCACAATCTTAAGTCGTGAAAAAACATTAGTCTTCTATATTGATTAATGCAGTTCTTTTCCTTACCAGTGCTTGGTGTTAGCACTCCAACTGATGACAATATCTTTCAGCTGTGATTTGCATCAAAAAGTTTGTGATAAACTGCACTTCCCAGATCTCACCAAACACAAGGCAAAACTGTTTGTTTTTGGATATCAGCCATTCTTCGGTGTTGGTACAGGTGTGTAACAGAGATTCAACAATTGTCTCTTACGTTGAGTATGCTCATAACAAAAAAAAAAAAAAACTTTTCGTTGCCACTAACAATTCTTTCCAGAATTGGTTCATGAGCATTTCTTGTTGTCAAAGATTAACAAATAGTGACTCTCTCAACATGTTAATTATCCGAAACCTAGTGTCCAAGTTTTGAAACTTTTCCAATTCCGTAGATGTAGATAATGATTGTTACATGGAGCTGTTGAGCCATTTCTCACATAGTCAATTTTGAATTGCTTCAAATATTAAAATATTGACATTGGGAAAAAGCATAAATTTGCAAGTTCTTTTCCTCAAACCGAATGACAACTTTTTGCAAAAAACGTTATTTACTTTCCTACCTAATATTCCCTGTGATAATTCTCAGTATCATTAAAATTTTGTGCTCTGGTAGTCATCACTATGGTCACAATTTTCGTGTTTGCAGCATCCCTAATGTGTTTCTTTAAATATTTGTTATACACGCACACTCGTATATAATTGATTTGAAAAATTGATATTTCACATTCTGTATTTTATTCCATACAACAACTTTATTTCTTTATTTTAATTTTACTGCACTTCTTATTCTCACCCCTCAGTGTGGACTCCTGTACGTGGTGAAGGGAACTCCCAGGGAAGGTTCTGTTCTTTCAGATTACCTCTTCTGGGATCTAAACATCCACCCACGTGTTTACCGTGTGTGGTGAACCGTGAAGGGGAGGAGAGGATCCTGTTGGTTGGGGGTCCAACCATAACACACCATTTTGACCTTGAATTCCTATAGACAGGCAGCCTTGGGGTGGCCCCCCTTGGATCAATCAGCTGGTCCACTTGGGCTATGGTCAACCAGGTACCAGTGTTGAAAGTTCTTAACAGGTGTTGTGGACTTTGTGTCTGATGCAGGTGTTTGGGTGTAGTGCTCACAAAACCCTGTCGTTGCTGCAGTGTCTTTGCTTGACATTGTAGTGCGTCTCCTTATAGGGCTCTATGGTGGGTGGGATCAGAGGGCACCAAATGTTTCTTTTCTCTTATGGATCCTCCAAACAAACATTTAAATAAAATAGTGAAAAAACAGTCAATAGGAAAACAATCACGTCTTGAAGATTCTGATCAGCAATGTTCAACATCTGTACCACCAGTTGTACCTCATTTTATTATCCTACATTCTCTTTCAGAGAAACCTTGAGGGCAAATGTCCTCCTTTTTATTCAGAAGGGACTGTAGGGACTTGCTAGCTCTCCAAAGTCAGAAAAGAAGCTTTGATCTGGAGACATATCTGTGGAAACATCCAACAGTTATTGTTGAGAGGGATTTGAAGAACATCCCGAGTCAGAGATTTTAGCTGGGTTCTCTACTCGAGTTTCTGCAGTGAGGCGTATCTCCACTCACAAAGATGGAGTTACAATACCGAACAATATCCTCATTCTGACATTTACATAACCACCTGCACCTGTCACCATCAAGGCAGGTTATCTAAATTGCAGGGAATGGCCGTACATTCCAAACCCTCTCCGATGTTTCCAGTGTCAGAGGTTCAGTCACTTAAAGACGTCACATCATAGTTGCCTGACATATGCTACTCTACACACCCTTCAAGGGCATTGCCATCCGTGTTTCCTTGGGTCGTACTATCACTGTTTGTAAATGGCATCCAGTGTAAAGATGTCGTTTAAATTGATATATTTACATTTTTTACTCTTCATTTTTAAACTAGAATATGTAAATATAACAATATGAACCAGTATTGGGCAAGAATGCCCTATGAAACAGGTATTCATTTTTTTCTGGGCTGCCATAACAAGTAGAGACGTGCATGTCATTTGTAAAATTTTTATGCTTTACTAAAATAAATGATGTCAAAAAATGTAACTTATACAAGCTTGGATGCTATTGGTGAGCTTTTCAGAAAATTTTTGATGAAAAATGTGGATGTAGGAGAACATATTTTAATTGAAAGCATTAGTTCTATGGAAAGGATGACTAGGCTTTCGCCAATTCATAAAAACTAAATGTACAAGGCATCAAATTATTTGTCATGTGCAACAGTGAAAACAATTGGTGTGAATACAGCTTAAGGGCGTACTACAGAGAATACCCAACAATCAATATTCTTTACTTGATGTTGAAGGAGTAAATAAGCTTACATCTAGTGAAAAAATAAATAACTGTCCATTTATTAGAATCTGTTCTTGAACAAGGGTGTCATGTAACTGTAGTCAACTGGTATACAAGTACTTGATTGGCACATTTTTTGAAAACTCAAAATATAATGAGGATGACTACTATTCACACTAATAGAGAAATCCCAAAACAGCTCGCTAATGAGCATCTGGAGAGTCATGACACAGCTTTTGTTCGTAATGACAACGCTCTGATAGTAAAATGGGAAGACAGAAGAGCAGTATATGTGATAACCACAAAATATTCAGCTAATTTTGTTGAAAAGGATAAAACTTACTTTGGGGGGGGAACCAGACAATTTTACAAGAAAACTATGCTATATAGAAAAGTTTAATGAAAACATGGGAGCAGTTGATAAAGCAGAACAGTTGCTGAAGCTTTATGAGCCAAGTCATAAACCCCACGCATGGTTTAAGAAGCTAGACCTACACTTGCTGACATGTATGCTGCTAAATAGTTTTCATGTTTACAAAAATACTGCAAAAAAATATTTACTTTCAAGAGGTATGTCGTAATGGTCACACAGCAACTGGTGGAAATGCATAATTCAGATGGAATTGCCACTAAAAAGAAATTTGTTGCTAGCAATCCTCATGCAGGTTGCAAGCAATAGCCTGGAAAAAAACTGTCCATGCTTTAGTTTCTATTCCACCCTTGCCTGGTGGTTGAAATATGCATCAAAAAAGTGATGCAGAGTGTGATATCCAAAATGGAAGGAAACAAGAAAGTGTTGTAATGAATGCTCTGAAAACCAGGTCAATGCAGTACAGACACTTTGAAATATGGCATAATAAATAGGATTCTTCCATTTACGTAAGTATTACAATTCAATAAAGTTATATACTAATATACTCGCATATTTTTCAAGAAGATATTATATAAGTAATACACTCATAAAAACAAAGTGTATAAAAATTAATTATTTGGGTGGGTAAAAATCATTTTACGCTACATGTGGCAATTTTCACAATTTGTACAGAAAGGGTTATTAACAAATTGTTAGAGTACAACAAGGACCCAAATTATGAATATATTTTCTATAGCATATTCAATAAATGCAAAGAGTTAGATTGCAATATGAATTTCAAATTTAATTTCTTGTATCTCATGTCCATTTCACTGCTGGCACAAAGATTTAAGGTTGTTGTTTTGAATTAAGCACAAAGCTACTCAATGAGCTATCTGTGCTCTGCCCACCATGGGTATCGAAACATGGTTTTTAGCGTTGTAAGTCCACAGACATACCGCTGAGCCACTGGGGGGCAAGATTTAAGGGAAGGTGGAACATCAGCATGATGGCTGATTATTGCTGAAAATTGAAATAAAATAGCCAGAAGCAACATATAAAAGACCACATCCCATAGTTTTGAGACTAAAAGATGTACACTTCACTAAAAAATCAGGAAGAATGAGAATGCATATTCATTGTAAATAATATTCATTTTTTCTGTCAAATAAGTTTTACAAATCAGGAAGAAGAAAAACCCTTACTTAGATCAAATTATTATTTTGTTTATGATAATGGATAAAAATACAAACAAACTAAAAAAAAGAATATTATTTTTAAAACCAGTGGAGCTGAATTATGGGAAATTGAATATTAAATCCAAAACAACTTTAATTATTACCATTTTTATAATATCAAACATCCAACTGAGAAAACTAATGTTATATTTGTTTGTTTACTGCTAAGTACAAATCTGCAGGACAAACTATTTGTAATATGGGTAGTTACTGCTTCATAAGTTGTCGTCTTTTTTATTTTACTTCAAGCTTGTTCAGTTTTCACATTTCAAACATCTGGAGTTTGATTCATACTTCCACCAAACTTGTTGGCCCTGTCTCTGTTATGGCAATTTCTCAGTGCTACTGTTTTTGAACTGCTGATCAGAGAGAAGGCAACTGTTTGTTAGCACCCACCACCATTTGATTTTATTTCTAGAACAACGTACTAATTAATTAATTGATTAAAATACCACTAACTGCTCAGCTATAGTGGTCAGTTTGAATATATTAGTTTACTTAGAAAGGTTGGCAGTGATTTCTTTTGCTAATTATATTTATATTCACTAACTTAATACATATGTCAGCAGCAGAAAGTATACAAGACTTTACAAATCTACCTATTAGAAATTTTATCATTTAACTGCCAAAAAACCAGACATAGGCCTGTCGATTGATACAAAACTAGAAGTGGTTACAGAACAGTTGGAAATGACTTACAGAATCACCTTTTAGCCAGAATTATGAGTTAACAAACAACTTTTTGAACCATTTACATTTGGACTCAGTCAGTTTTTGTTTTAACACCTAAATATTATACAAAAGTCTCCTATTCCAAATTTGTATGGTCCTTTCAAGACAGGATTATTATCAAGACTTCTATGTACCACAAACTTTAATAAAAAAAGTAAAACCATCCTCTCTCTTATAGCTGGGCTATTTATTAATGAGTTAGTACTAGCATGACAAAGCTATAGTTCTATTCAGTTATCTCATATTTTGTAAACATTCTGGACTATATTAAGTCCATAAGAACCAATATTCAAAAGCCTTGTACTTTTCTGAATTTGACAAAGAAAAAAATCCCACTTTACATTTGGGTCACACCTCTTGATTTATATCATTTTGGTGATACTGTGCCTCACTGACTATACTATAACTGAAATGATGTTTATTTATACAATGGCTGATTAACATAGAAATATCCTCTGAATTTGTAAACACATTAGTAAGATTAGATACCAATAAACACAGAATGGAAGTAGCTAGATACTACATATCTATTATTTTTTTTGATAACACAGGTGGAAGGGGGGGGGGAGGGTTAAGATGAGGATCATACCACTGGTAAGTGAAATACCAACCGCAACCTAGTCTCTTGAGAATAATATTTAAAAAATCATAAAATTGGACAAATTTAAAAAGCATGACAAAATACACCTTGACATGAGTATTGTCAAATGAGAAATGATAATTTGGCAAAATTCAATAGGAGTGTCACATGTGTCTAGAGTGTGTGTCACACTACTTTTTGTTTGCTAGAGGGATGTTGCATGATGATTTACAGGGGAGATGCATTTGAATCAGTTGATTATAAGGTAAATGCTCAAGACGTGTTGCATATGAAAAAAACATTTCTGTATGGGGAGCAACATTTGAGAGGGTATAATGTACCATACTGGAAGGCAATTTTTTTTCCCTTACTTTTTAAGAACTTTTCAGAATAAGGGCTTCTGGCTTGAAATTTATTAATTATCCTCATCACCTCTTATGCCAGACTTACAGTCCCCTGAAACATGTATGTTGTATTTATTCACTTATGTACAGAAAATGTGAGATAGAAGAACATAATCAAATATCTATCAGATCAACTGAAACAAGCTTTAGTTTCATTACATCCATCAGTAGGCCTCCATATTTCTGTAAAGTTTGAGGTCTGTACCCTCATGATTTTGGACATTTTGCTACTCTGGTATCAAGCTAATCCCTAAAAATTAAGCTACTTCATAAATAATCTATTCTAGACAAAGTTCAATGGTTCTTACAATATTCTGAGTAATGGCACACATTTAAATCTCCATTATCATACTGTTGACAAAAAGAGAAATAAAAGCAATGCCAGATGGTAAACAAAATTATTTTTGAAACTGTATGATTTGGTTTGTAATGTCCTCTTTTGTTTGATCATTCCTGTATAAAACTTATGGACCTTATCTATGAAGATAGAATCATTTTAAATATGAAGTTTTCTTTCACAACTTATAACTGGGTTACAAATAATACATGTCTTTTAACTTGACATAATTTTAGGCTAAAGTGACAATGCATAATTAAAATATATATGTAAAAAACGGCTGGTATGGGCAGAGAAAAACTCTATGTAGCAGGTTTTTCTCACCATCATGGATCATAAATTATTTCTTTAACATTTTACTATGTGACACTAACAACAGAATCAAAAAGTCAGATTTTGATGAGAAATACTCCCCCAACTTAACTCAGTAAACTGGATTACGAATTTGTTTTTTTTTAAACTGCATTTAGTTTAAATTTTCATTGGAAGCTTACAACCAAGGTGTGCTACTTGTATAAATTGTGAGACTAATATATAACTTTACTGTGATTATAAATTAAAATATTTTAATAAACATTAATGATTCTGTTAATGTGAACAAAGTGTTAGAAGAAAATGATACCCCATAAACACATTATATAATATTCTCTCTGTGAGAATGTACATAAAAGCTCAATAATGTCTTACAAAGAATTAAAAATGAGTAATAACTTCTACATGCATGCACTGACAGGTTTAGGAACTTATCAATGTGATATCTTCAGTATTAGTGGTGCAGGAAGGAGAGAAATAGGTGGAGTGCTTGACTAGACACGCAAAATGTACAACGAGAAATTTAAAGTATAAGAAGCTGCTAAAAGTGTTTCCCCCCTGCTGTCAAAGTCAGCTAAGTCTGTAAAGATTTAGGGCATGTCCTCACCAGAAAATTGATATAATAATTTACAGTTGCTATGCATGTAAAATATGTAAAAGTGGGGATGTTACAACACCTCCAGGTCTGATGCCTCTGAAATACTCCATACACATTTCAGAGAAATGTATGTTACTATATGATATTAATGAAAGAATAGATCAGATTAATAATTGACTGAAAAGTTAAAGGAACAGTACAGATGAGGTGATTACAAGAATTTATTTGCAGTGTTATAAAACCTACTTTCTGGCAAGTTTTGCACTTTGTAACCAGCAAGTTACGATTTCGTAATCAATCTTTTGGTCTGCTCAGGAATGTGGTTCTTGGCTATTGTAAGGAGAACCGGTACAGATTAAGAAGAGGTTCCTGATAATGAAGTGAGGACTGTAAAACAAAGAAGTAAAAAAAAACAACACTCATGAATACAAAATATTATTTCTAATTCAAGATCTCCTCTACTAGGTACTGTTTAAAGGGAAGTTAAATACAATTAACAAACATTTATAATCATAAAATATAATTCATCTAAATTTTAGCCTTTAAAATAAAGAATTAAGTAAAAATAGACAAATATTATATGAAAACCAATGAAACAGTTGTTATAATTAAAATGGTATATCTTTAAGTTTGGGTCATGGTATTTCAGTAAATTTCATTTCTATATTTCTTTTAATTATTTCTAGAGAGACAAACAGAACTATAAGTGCCTGTTCAAGGTTAGATTAATAAAATTTTAATCTTTGTTTTAATGTAGACTTTGATTATTAGTATACTAATTATTTTAAAACGTTTGTGTATATGATCATTAAATGATTCTTTATTACTTATATTGTATAATCTGCTTTAAACAATTTATGTTTTTAAACTCAGAAATGTGTTCTCGTACCTAAAAAATGTATAATATCAAAGATATAAATGTTGAAGTTCTTATCATTAGAGTAGTTGCTCCCGATATATAATGAGACACTTTTTTTTTAAAACAAGAATGATAAGTGCTTTCTATTTTTCTCTTCACATCTCATTTGGTATCTTTAAAGCTTTAAAGAAATAATCAGTAATGTATACAAACTATAAGTTAAATTATCAATATCATTAGATAAAAAAATCATTCCTAGCTTTTGAGACTGCAGTTTTTATATATTCTATTTGTAATAAAAGTAAAACCTGAAACACATACTTGAACCAATTTTCTTCTTCCTCTCCACTCTTCTAAGAGTGGAGTTCAATCTACTGACTGAGGAGTAGCTTCCTTGAAATGAAGGGCAGAGACCTGTAAAAACTTGGACTGCTTTCTCCATATCTGTCAACATGTGTAGTCTGGAAGAAAAAACAAACACATACTCCCTAAAATCTTAACAAACTACATTTCAGTGTCTGACGAATACAGAAAAACTAGTATATATATATATATATATAAAAAAAGTAAACAAAAGAAAAACACAACTGAGATAGAGAATCATGTTAAATATCTTTCTGAACCATTTAAACATTTTTTAGCATGAAAAAAAAAACACAGCTGAAAGCAGCATAATAAAAAACATACTTCTAATTCACTGTTACTAAGATAAAAGAATAATATCTGATGATATGATGATACCCCCAAATATAATGTAACATTTCCATGCAATTAGACATGGAAACAATTACATGGATGGCTGGTTGATTTGGTGTTCTAGCAACCAGGCTATGTGCACCAAACATCTGGTTAAAAGTTAAAAGTAAAGTAAAATTATTAAAATTCATTAAAGGAAATTAAAATAAAACAAAACAAAGTTACATTTTTGAATTAAAAACACAAATAGCATTAAATTCAACTTTTACATCTAGTCTACAGCAGTAAGAAAAAAAAAACTACAGTAATACAAGTTGTGAAGGACTTTTTACAGCATAATTATAATTATCATAACTTGCCAGAATGACCAACAGGTAGTTAAAAAGTAGCATCAGTCACCTGAAGTTGGTCTTTCCATTCCTGGTTTCAAGTTATTGGATGTTATGGCCATTTTCTAATTTTAGATCGAACTAGATGTACTTTGATTCTTAAAAGTGAATCACATCAAAAAAATGTCTAATATATAAAGTAAAAAACAAACAAACTTAAATAGCATTAAAAAGATTAATAGACTTTAAACAACTAAAAACATTTCAAAGGTGGACAATGTCACCATTGCCAATAACAATGTCTAACAAATAAACCTTGGGACAAAACATGTTTAAAATGGTGCCATAATTAAGTCGTAATGACACCGAAACAGTAAAATGTGGCTTAATGTAACAGACAATACATTGGTTCATCAGTCCCAGATAAAAGAAAACGATGAATTAAAAAACTGTGACCAATGTGTAGTCTAGTTAGGACATTTTCCTCTTTCCATTTTTGGTCCTTAAGAAAGCAAGATAGCCAAAGTCCAATAGCACGTTTTATTTAGAAAAGCTTGTTTTCACGTTGCTCACTCCAAGTCGACTGCTAACTGGCATGAAGCTGAGCCTTGAATACAGGACCATAGTCCACGTATGGAACAGAAACAGCAGCGATAGAGCCAGAGCAGACAGATTTATCTGCAGTGTCACCAAGCTCGTTCCTGCAAATACCAATGTGGCCCAGTATCTAGAAACACTGGACAGAAGTAGATGTTAAAGAGAAATGGGCCAGTCGATTTTGAATATCAGTAAGAACTAAGATGAAACAATTCAAGGACCAGTAGAGAACTAAGCGAGTCAGTATAAATAGTACAATTTGAGTACTGCTTAGCTTCTGTGTGATACAGGACAAGAGAAATGACATACAGTTCAGCAGTGAACACAGAAACTGTAGAGAGGATTCTGTGCACAACCACCAAACCATGGCTGAGCCCACAGAGTCACCTGATTTTGAACCATCTGGAATGGAAGGGTGGTTTGAAAGATGTTCTGCAAATAACATACAGTATTTCCAATCAGGAGTGTCTGCTTTTCTCAGATGACTTAAAGAAAGGTTACATCTTGGGACTGTAATAAGCCATGGTAGGATGAGCTGACCAGTGGATACAGCAAATGTTATCCAAGGATAGACCCAATTCATCCAACTGTACTTGGATACAAAGGCCAAAAGGAGCAATGGCTGACTGTCTGTTTTACAAAAGCATGGCCCACTGAGGAAGGAAAACATAATCCCAGGTGGAATGTTATGGTAAGGACTGAAGTTTTGAAGAATACAGTAAAGACAGTTGCAAACGGCAGAGGTGCAAAGAAGGTTCATGAGATTCTACGTATAAGCTATGAACAGGGGAAGTGCTGAAAGCCCTGGTGCAGAGCTGAAGTCCCTGATGATGATCTTGAAGGCCAAGGTGCTGGCAGAGCCATAGACCAGTGATCCATACTCCAGTTTTGAACAAGTAATAGCCTGATATATCTTTAGCAAAGAACATTGATCCACTTCCCAAGATGTGAAAGAGTGGACATGGAGGATGTTCAGTGCTCTTGTACATTTGACCTGTAGCTGTTTGATGTGTGGTATGAAGCTTAGCTTACAGTCAAAGATAAGCCCAAAGAACTTTGTTTCAGGGACCACAGTAAGTACAACTTCACCAATATTGAGTTCAGGATCAGGGTGAATACCCCATTGGTGGCAAAAGTGCATACAAACAGTTTTAGAGAGAGAGAATTAAAACTGTTTGCAGTGATTCACTTCAGAAAACAATTGAGGGCAGTTTGTAGCTGTCGCTCAATATACTGCATGTTTGATGATTGACATGAAATGTGAAAGTCATTGACAAAGAGACCGTATGCAACAGTAAGAGGGAGTAGTTCAGTGATGGCATTAATCTTTATACTGAAAAATGTGTCACTCAAAACACAGCCCTGAAGAACTCCAAGTTCCTGTAGATAAAAACTGGAATGTGTTGAACCCACATGAACTTGGAATCACCTGTCCATTAAAAATTTTTTAATAAACATGGGTAAATGGCTAAGTAACCCATATATATGGAGGTCTAGCGAAATGCCATACCTCCATGTTGTGTCACAAGCCTTCTCAATATCAAAGAATATTGATACAAGATTTTGTCATTTGAGAAAAGCTTCTCTGATTAATGTTTCAGGTCGAATCAAGTGGTCCATGGTGGAGCACTGTCGTTAGAACACACACTGGGTGGGCGAAAGGAGGTTATTGTCTTCAAGGAACCAAACAAGACGAGCTTTAACTATCCTCTCTAAGGTGTTACAGAGACATTTCATCAAAGCAATTGGATGGTAGTTTGAAGGAATCTTCGGATCCTTCCCAGGCTTAGAGAAAGATAGGAATATAGCTCAGTGCCAGGCATCAGGAAAACATTCTCCTGCCACATCTGGTTGAAAACAATCAGAAAAACAGCAAGAGAAGCAGGAGAGAGATAGAACAGCATTTCATAGAGCACATCATCAGGTCCAACCGAATGTACTGACAGACTGATGAAGAGCCAGTGTAAGGGGACGATTATAGTCACAGAGACAATCAGCTCAAAGGAAAGAAGTAATCACTCTGCCCAACTGGTGATATGTTGATTGTGAACTTAATCCAAGAGTCCTTCTGGCTTTGACATATTACCCACCAAGCATGTGCATGGCCCTGTTGGAAAGCGATGCGATTCGAGAATGTGGGATACCAATGAAAAGTATCCCACATCCATTTTTGAGTCTTCTGTGCCATGTGGCAGGCAAGATTCCACCACAGATGATGATATTGTGGAAAATATGTCAAGGCTTTAGGAATACTTTGAGCAGCTTTCTGTACAATACAGTCAGTTATTGCTGTCACACAGTCGTCTATTGATGGCATACAGATGATGGCAGGATCAAGTTCTGTAAGAACAGTGAAAGAGAGCAAGTTTGCTTGATCCTTTTTCCATTGGTGCACATGGGTTGGGTGGCATTGACCACAGCCAGTCTCTCTCAAAATTGTAGAAAAATTATCACTGCTGCATGGGTTATTGTCAACCCTCCACGAAAAGTGGGAGAATAGTGAAGGGGAGTAAATGGAGAGATCAAAAGCAGTAAAGAACTGACTAGATGCATGAAAATAAGTATAAGAACCACTATTGAAGAGAGAAAAGTTGTGATCTGAGAGCATACACTCTATGGAGTGACCCTCCCATCAATATCAGCACTTCCTCAGAGGGGACGATTTCCATTAAAGCCCCCAGCATTAAAAAATGGAGATGGCAACTGTTTAATGAGAGCATCAAGGTCTGATTGATCATAGGTCTCTCTAGTCAACAGGTAGAGAGAACAAACAGTGATGGTACGACACAAAGAAACACAAATGGCTACAGCCTCCAAGGGTGTGTTGAGTAACAAAGACAGGATAAGCACATGCTGATCAACCAACAGTGCTACCCCTCCATGCACTTGTCCATCACACAGCCTGTCATTTCTGTACAAAGAAAACTGCTGAAAGGTGATTGTATCAGCAAGTTTCAGAAAGATTTCCTGTAAGGAAAGACATACAGGATGGTAGAAAGAAATAAGTGTTTTGATGTCACCCAGATTAGAATGTAAACTTCAACAGTTCCATTGTATCAAGGTGGCTACTTTTATTTACGTGTAGGCAAATTGGGTGCAGACCATGTTTTATTTCTTTATTGTCTTTATTCGAGGGAGGTTTACCAACCTCAATGGATCCTACCCTGGGTTGATTGGGCAAGTCTTTGTTGTTAGAAGAGGATTCCAGTGACTTAGGGTGCAAACAAATGATCATTTTGCACCTTGGGAAAGGAGAAGAAAGTGTAACCAAAACCAAAGGAAGCAGATATTGGGGTTTGCTGAAATTAATGTTAGAGACAAAGATGGGTGTTGACATTGATTCATTAACTTTTTTAACCATGGATGTCAGAAGACTTTCTGTTTGTTTTGAGAATGATTCTTTTGGAGGTACAGAGAGATCTGTCTGTACTCCCACTGTAGTAGTGGAATGAAGTGCATCAGCATAAGTCCAACATAAAGTGGTAGATAGCAATTTTCAAGCCTCAGGGCAAGTAATATTTTGAATCATCTTTAAACACTGTACCTTTTTATTCCTTCTAACCATTTAGGGCAAGAATAAAAGTAAGATGGGTGAGAGCCATTGCAAGTGATGCAACAAGGGTCTGTTTCATACTCATAGACACCATAATCCTTGCCACTGCAACGAGCACATGTAAAGGAACCAAGACATGATGTCTCCGAGTGATCAAATGGCTGACACTGGAACTATCCGAGAGGGTTTGGAATGTATGGCCGTACCTTGCAGTTAAAATAACCTGCCTTGTTGGTAGCAGGTGGATGCTGTGATGTAAATGTTAAAATGAGGACATTGATCGGCATCATAATTCCATCTTTGGGAGTGGAGATACACCTTACTGAAGAAACTCCTTGTGGTGGGAGAAACCAGTGGGAATCTCTGACTCAGGATGTTCTTCAACTCCTTTTTATCAACAAAAACTTCTTGTTACGAATTCAAAGTTGAATCAGGCATAACCTCAATAGGTATATTGCCTTGGAATGTAAAAGGAATTCACTGTGCTCGAGATGTGGATATTTCTACCAATATGTCACAAGAGCGAATCCTTCTGACCAACTTTGGAGAGCCAGTGAGACCTTCTGGTCCCTTCTGAATGAAAAAGGGAGACATTTGCCCTAAAGGTTTGTCTGAAAGAAAATGTAGTATAATAAAAGAAGGTACAGAAGTTACAAATGTTAAAGATTGCTGCTCAGAATCTTCAAAATGTGATTGTTTACTCATAAACTGTTTTTCACTATTTTGGTTAACTTTTTATTTGGATGGTCCATAATAAAAAAAGAATTTTTCGGTGTCCACTGTCCCCACCTACCATAAAGCCCTATGAGTGGATGCATTACAATGCCAAAAAAGAACACTGCAGCAACACCAGGGTTTCATGAGCACTATACCCAAACACCAGCATCAGGTACAATGTCCACAACACCTGCTGAGAACATCCAACACTGGTACTTGGTTAACCCTAGGCCAAGTAAACCAGCCAACTGACCCAAGGGGAGCAACCCAGGGATTGCCCATCTACAGAAATTCAAGGCCACAGTGGTATGTTAAGGTTGGACCCCTCAACCATCAGGATCTTCTCTTCCTCTTCATGGGTCACCATGCACAACACACATGTTGGTGGATCTTTAGATCCCAAAAGAGGTAAACTAAAAGAACAGAACCTCCCCTGGGAGGTCCCCCTCACAAATCACAGGAATCCAGAATGAGGGGAACAACTACCTGAAGAAATCCACAATGGTAAATATTATTCATCATGTAACTACACATGAAAACAATTACTTCAAGATATCCACAATAATATGTGCCTTTCTCCTTGTAATTACACATTAAAACAATTACTTCAAAGATATCCACAATGATGTGCCTTTCTCCTTGTAATTAGACATTAAAACAATTACTTCAAAGATATCCACAATGATATGTACCATTCTCCATGCAATCAAACACTAAAACAATTACTTCAAAGATATCCACAATGATATGTACCATTCTCCATGTAATTAGACATTAAAACAATTACTTCAAAATATCCACAATGATATGTACCATTATCCATGCAATTAGACATTAAAACAATTACTTCAAAGATATCCACAATCATATGTACCATTCTCCATGTAATTAGACATTAAAACAATTACTTCAAAGATATCCACAATGATATGTACCATTCTCCATGTAATTAGACACTAAAATGATTACTTCAAGATATCCACAATATGTACCATTCTCCATGTAATTAGACATTAAAACAATTACTTCAAAAATATCCAGTGATATCTTCCATTCTCCATGTAATTATACATTAAAACAATTACTTCAAAGATGTAATTATATATGGTGAACCTGATGATGACCGAAGAAGGTCGAAACGTTGTTCGCTCTTCCATGTAAAATATTTTCTCAACCCAAAGGAGACGTTTTTGCATAAAAATTACTTAAAGATATCCACAATGATATGTACCAATTCTCTATGTAATTAGACACTAAAAGGATTACTTCAAAGATATCCGCAATGATATGTACCATTCTCCATGTAATTAGACATTAAAACAATTACTTCAAAATATCCACAATAATATGTACCATTATCGATGTAATTAGACATTAAAACAATTACTTCAAAGATATCCACAATGATGTGCCTTTCTCCATGCAATCAGACACTAAAACAATTACTTCAAAAATATCCACAATGATATGTACCAATTCTCTATGTAATTAGACACTAAAACAATTACTTCAAAATATCCACAATGATATGTACCATTATCCATGTAATTAGACATTAAAACAATTACTTCAAAGATATCCACAATGATATACCATTATCCATGTAATTAGACATTAAAACAATTACTTCAAAGATATCCACAATGATATGTGCCATTCTCCATGTAATTAGACATTAAAACAATTACTTCAAAGATATCCACAATGATATGTACCATTCTCCATGTAATTAGACATTAAAACAATTACTTCAAAGATATCCACAATGATATGTACCATTCTCCATGTAATTAGACATTAAAACAATTACTTCAAAGATATCCACAATGATATGTACCATTACCATTCTCCATGTAATTAGACATTAAAACAATTACTTCCACAATGAAAAATAACAATTACTTGATATCCACAATGATATGTACCATTATCCATGTAATTAGACATTAAAACAATTACTTCAAAGATATCCACAATGATATGTGCCATTCTCCATGTAATTAGACATTAAAACAATTACTTCAAAGATATGCACAATGATATGTACCATTCTCCATGTAATTATACATTAAAACAATAACTTCAAAGATATGTACCATTCTCCATGTAATTAGACATTAAAACAATTACTTCAAAGATATCCACAATAAGTACCATTCTCCATGTAATTATACATTAAAACAATTACTTCAAAGATATCCACAATGATATGTGCCATTCTCTATGTAATCAGACACTAAAACAAATACTTCAAAGATATCCAAAATGATATGTACCATTCTCCATGTAATTAGACATTAAAACAATTACATCAAAGATATCCACAATGATATGTACCATTATCCATGCAATTAGACATTAAAACAATTACTTCAAAAATATCCACAATGATATGTACCATTCTCCATGTAATTAGACATTAAAACAATTACTTCAAAGATATCCACAATGATATGTACCATTATCCATGTAATTAGACATTAAAACAATTACTTCAAAGATATCCACAATGATATGTACCATTCTCCATGTAATTAGACATTAAAACAATTACTTCAAAGATATCCACAATGATATGTACCATTCTCCATGTAATTATACATTAAAACAATTACTTCAAAGATATCCACAATGATATGTACCATTCTCCATGTAATTAGACATTAAAACAATTACTTCAAAGATATCCACAATGATATGTACCATTCTCCATGTAATTAGACATTAAAACAATTACTTCAAAGATATCCACAATGAATGATCCATGTAATTAGACATTAAAACAATTACTTCAAAGATATCCACATTACCATTCCATGTAATTAGACATTAAAACAATTACTTCAAAGATATCCACAATGATATGTACCATTCTCCATGTAATTAGACATTAAAACAATTACTTCAAAGATATCCACAATGATATGTACCATTCTCCATGTAATTAGACATTAAAACAATTACTTCAAAGATATCCACAATGATATGTACCATTCTCCATGTAATTAGACATTAAAACAATTACTTCAAAGATATCCACAATGATATGTACCATTCTCCATGTAATTAGACATTAAAACAATTACTTCAAAGATATCCACAATGATATGTACCATTCTCCATGTAATTAGACATTAAAACAATTACTTCAAAGATATCCACAATGATATGTACCATTCTCCATGTAATTAGACATTAAAACAATTACTTCAAAGATATCCACAATGATATGTACCATTATCCATGTAATTAGACATTAAAACAATTACTTCAAAGATATCCACAATGATATGTACCATTCTCCATGTAATTAGACATTAAAACAATTACTTCAAAGATATCCACAATGATATGTACCATTCTCCATGTAATTAGACATTAAAACAATTACTTCAAAGATATCCACAATGATATGTACCATTCTCCATGTAATTAGACATTAAAACAATTACTTCAAAGATATCCACAATGATATGTACCATTCTCCATGTAATTAGACATTAAAACAATTACTTCAAAGATATCCACAATGATATGTACCATTCTCCATGTAATTAGACATTAAAACAATTACTTCAAAGATATCCACAATGATATGTACCATTCTCCATGTAATTAGACATTAAAACAATTACTTCAAAGATATCCACAATGATATGTACCATTCTCCATGTAATTAGACATTAAAACAATTACTTCAAAGATATCCACAATGATATGTACCATTCTCCATGTAATTAGACATTAAAACAATTACTTCAAAGATATCCACAATGATATGTACCATTCTCCATGTAATTAGACATTAAAACAATTACTTCAAAGATATCCACAATGATATGTACCATTCTCCATGTAATTAGACATTAAAACAATTACTTCAAAGATATCCACAATGATATGTACCATTCTCCATGTAATTAGACATTAAAACAATTACTTCAAAGATATCCACAATGATATGTACCATTCTCCATGTAATTAGACATTAAAACAATTACTTCAAAGATATCCACAATGATATGTACCATTCTCCATGTAATTAGACATTAAAACAATTACTTCAAAGATATCCACAATGATATGTACCATTCTCCATGTAATTAGACATTAAAACAATTACTTCAAAGATATCCACAATGATATGTACCATTCTCCATGTAATTAGACATTAAAACAATTACTTCAAAGATATCCACAATGATATGTACCATTCTCCATGTAATTAGACATTAAAACAATTACTTCAAAGATATCCACAATGATATGTACCATTCTCCATGTAATTAGACATTAAAACAATTACTTCAAAGATATCCACAATGATATGTACCATTCTCCATGTAATTAGACATTAAAACAATTACTTCAAAGATATCCACAATGATATGTACCATTCTCCATGTAATTAGACATTAAAACAATTACTTCAAAGATATCCACAATGATATGTACCATTCTCCATGTAATTAGACATTAAAACAATTACTTCAAAGATATCCACAATGATATGTACCATTCTCCATGTAATTAGACATTAAAACAATTACTTCAAAGATATCCACAATGATATGTACCATTCTCCATGTAATTAGACATTAAAACAATTACTTCAAAGATATCCACAATGATATGTACCATTCTCCATGTAATTAGACATTAAAACAATTACTTCAAAGATATCCACAATGATATGTACCATTCTCCATGTAATTAGACATTAAAACAATTACTTCAAAGATATCCACAATGATATGTACCATTCTCCATGTAATTAGACATTAAAACAATTACTTCAAAGATATCCACAATGATATGTACCATTCTCCATGTAATTAGACATTAAAACAATTACTTCAAAGATATCCACAATGATATGTACCATTCTCCATGTAATTAGACATTAAAACAATTACTTCAAAGATATCCACAATGATATGTACCATTCTCCATGTAATTAGACATTAAAACAATTACTTCAAAGATATCCACAATGATATGTACCATTCTCCATGTAATTAGACATTAAAACAATTACCATATCCACAATGATATGTACCATTCTCCATGTAATTAGACATTAAAACAATTACTTCAAAGATATCCACAATGATATGTACCATTCTCCATGTAATTAGACATTAAAACAATTACTTCAAAGATATCCACAATGATATGTACCATTCTCCATGTAATTAGACATTAAAACAATTACTTCAAAGATATCCACAATGATATGTACCATTCTCCATGTAATTAGACATTAAAACAATTACTTCAAAGATATCCACAATGATATGTACCATTCTCCATGTAATTAGACATTAAAACAATTACTTCAAAGATATCCACAATGATATGTACCATTCTCCATGTAATTAGACATTAAAACAATTACTTCAAAGATATCCACAATGATATGTACCATTCTCCATGTAATTAGACATTAAAACAATTACTTCAAAGATATCCACAATGATATGTACCATTCTCCATGTAATTAGACATTAAAACAATTACTTCAAAGATATCCACAATGATATGTACCATTCTCCATGTAATTAGACATTAAAACAATTACTTCAAAGATATCCACAATGATATGTACCATTCTCCATGTAATTAGACATTAAAACAATTACTTCAAAGATATCCACAATGATATGTACCATTCTCCATGTAACCTCAGAACTTTTATATTTTTGCTTCTTCAGTTTATTTTGTCCCCATTACTTTAAGACTTTTGTCAATATGATTATTAATCCTTTGTTAGTTACTTTCATTTAAACTCTTATTTCTTAATTCTGTAAGCATGAAATGCATCACTTTTCTTATAATTTGATAAAAACAGTTACGTGAGAACATTATATCTACCCTGGTACACACAATTTATCTTGTAAATAGAAATAAAATTAATTGCAATCACTTGAAACCATGGTGGAATCCACACTGGTATTAACTATTCCCTTGTAAGTAGATATAAAAAATTACTGAAGAACATGATAACATGTATGGTGATTTATACTTTTATATAAATGGAGATTTAATATAATTACCTGAGAACGTGACTGCATCCACGCTGGTATGCACCATTTTCCATGGAGGCTGCTGATAAAGGTCCCATCTGCTGAGTTCTTACAATTTTCAGGTGTTCCAATATTTTCTCATTTTCCTATGTGAGATAGTCAATGGTGGAACAAAATTTACCACATCAATCCAAAAAGCATTTTGAATATTTCCTAGAGACATGAATAATCTTTAAGTGACATGCCTCTTCACTTCTTCCAAATACATTTACATTACTAACATATAAAAAAATATGTATTGCACTTGAATGTTGGAAATACATCTTTGCTAATTAAAGCATTTATTTTCTTATGGAGATACAAAAGTTTATTTATACCATGATTATACTTTAAAACTCAGGAAAGAAACTAAGTTTTTCTCAAGAACTTTGCTATAATGTTGTGTATGATTATAACCAATGGCAAAAATCAAAATTAATTGAAAATTTATGTTACAAGATCTTCTACATAACATCACATTCATGGTATGAACTTATTTTCATATGCTCTCAATGAACAGGTAGATTTAAACAGTTTGAATACATCTTTGGTGTTAAATTCACTTATTTTTTGTGGAGATGGTTTACCACAGGTTTGTTACGTAGCTGTGCATGTATCATACTTTGATTAAATTGTTGTGAATTGGCACTTGTTGTATATTGCTGAATCATGTCAGTAGAACCTTCCAAGATTTTCACACTATCACAAATTATTGCATCATAATATCCCATGAAAACCATTGTGTAAAGCAACTGAGGCCTCTTTCAGACAACAAATATGCATCCAAAATGCACTTTGAGTTGGTCACTTAGATATATCTAGACAGTCTGAGTGGGAGTTTAGCCATAAAGAGTGTATTCTGGCTATTTCTGAAGTGAAATTATCACAGACTGTATTGTAACAACAAAGTAAAAATTATATAATATGAACAAGATTGTGCGAGCTTTAAGAAAAGGAGACAACAATTTAAAGATTTGGATACAACTGTAATAGCCAACAGTGTAATGAACATTTGAATATGTTTGACTTGTTTTAATTTACTATTATTTAAAAAAAAGTGAACTCTATGCTGTTTCTTCACTGTTGAAATGCCAACAAGTCAGACACTTACTGTAAAGCATAGGCCTATAAATTCACAGCTGAAGCAATAGAATAAATATTGTAGAGGCCACATATACACCATTTTAACTGGCTTTGATAAGTGGATGGTGAAGGGCAAATAACTTAGCCTTAAAGATGGTGATATATGAGAGTTTGTTACACAACAACAAGACATAAAGAGAGAAACAAACAACAAAAAAGAGAAGAAAAAGAAAGGCTGAAAAAAGAAATGAAAAAC
Source organism: Tachypleus tridentatus (assembly GCF_004210375.1). Lineage (NCBI taxonomy): Eukaryota > Metazoa > Arthropoda > Merostomata > Xiphosura > Limulidae > Tachypleus > Tachypleus tridentatus. Next base: position 34,125,253 of record NW_027467782.1, read on the forward strand.
TGGAAACTGAGAGAGAGGAGAGACTAAAAAACAAAGAGAATATAACAGTACAACTTGAAGTCACTAAGTTTAACAAGCAAATTGAAGGATCATTAACAATGGGCTGACAAAACTTGATGAATAGAAAGACAACATGAATGATCTAATGAGAAGTGAAAGATTCACCCCTCAAGGTCAAAACTGGGACAATCCTTTTCACAGTAAAAGGACTACAAGTGTATGTAGGTGTAATATCAGAAGATGCCATGGACTAGAATATGTTAAAAATTGCCTTGCTGAAATGCAATGAAATTACATAGGATGGTTTTTGTTAGAATTTAGAAAAGGCAAAGTTGACACTAGAGAAACTATATTTCAGTTTGTGGCATGTCTACAGCAATATTTCACAAGGTGAATTTACATGGCCAAGTGTGAAGATAGTTTTGAAGGACTGGTAAACCTACTAACAGATGAATAATTCATTATCATGTACTCCACTTACATGTCATTTTTTGTACCAGAAAGAGCACCAAATGACATGATAAAGATGATCAAGCTGGCAAAATAGAATGTGGAAGCCCATGGGGAGAACATAACAGGCAAATCCAATCATAACCATTCAAAGCCAAGAAGAGGGATTACAAGCAGGATGCCACCACAGGTGACAAGAAGTCGTCAGACAAATGGGAGATACTACACTTGTTAGAAAATGAGACATATTGTGATATGATTGCAAGTTTGCAACCAACAAGAATCTCAAATCAAGCAGTTAGAGTTACCTACAAAGATGGTGCTAGTAAGATACTAGAGAAGAATGATTGTCACTGTTGCCAGAAATCACATAAAATAATTCATGATTAAACAGTACTTGAATGACAGTCAGTTCAAATTAACAAACGGATCAATCACAACTTATCAGTAGGTGAACACTATGTTTGGCAACAAGAACATGACAGTGAAATGAAACACTGGGAGCAGTAATGAGAATTACTCTAGTATCAAATGACCAGATAATGGCAAAAGTACATATATGTGTGCTGACTGATGGGGCAGTGAGAAAGTTTCCTATAGTAACAATAAAGGGAAACTCCATACTATGTGGGAGACCTTGAGACAACACATAAGAAAGCACCCATCTATGACATGGTAATCAGCAATATACCTGACAACAGAAATTTGAAAGAACTAGACAGAAAGGAGACTGATGAAGTATCTGCAGTCACCACAAGAATTCAAAAAATAAAAGCAAAACATCAACCCTCTGAAAATCTCAAAAAGTGACATTGTGTATGTATGTCTATGGGAATTGAAGAAAGCACAGAAGAAAGACCCTTCAATGATGAAACTTTGAAACAATGTCTAAGAGACAATTGAGCACAAAACTGAGGAAAAAAGGATATACAGAACAGAGAATCAGAAGAAAGTGCTGTATCAGATCTATCAAAGCACTTCTACCAGAAGTTAAACAGATCATTGTACCAACAAAGCACTAGACTCAAGTAATGGCCAACAAGTAACTTGTGAAATGACACCAAGGAATAAAGAAGATGGCATACAAAATAAAGGGACTCTACCTAGAATGAATGTAGCCATAGAGCCATGAGATGAAATGTCTCTTATGGGAGTGCTATCCAACACAGTTGCCATGGACTTGATTGGACAACTTACACCTGACATGAGCAATATGTATGTGATGATAGTAGCTATGTAACACATTACCCAGAAGCCATAGCACTACCAAAGACAGAGAAACTCGCAGAAACCTTCCTTATAAGTGTTCTGCAGAGAAGGGTTTTAAAAAGAAGTCTCAAGTGACAGAGGGACCTAGTTTACCTCAAAATTGATTCAAGAGGTGTGCAGACTCATCAGCACTAAGCAGTTCTTTGCAAGACAGTTGATGACGTCCTAAAGAGCATGATGAAAATGTTCGAGAAAAGACCACGTGACCAGGACAAGTACCTCAAGGCAGTAGTATTTGCTTATTAATAATTCTCGTACGTAAATATAAGACTTTCAGTATTCATGTTACTGCATGGAAGAGCAGTATGAGGTCCAATGCAGATACTGTGAAAACTGTTCACAGAAGAAGAAGAGTCAGAAGTGATGCACATATACCAATATGTGTTCGACCTAAGAAACCAACTGTAGACGACTTGTCAACTCACTCAAACAAGTTTGTATGCAGCCGATGTCAGACAGAAATGTTTCTATGATAAGAAGTCCAAGGATTAACATTTCAGAAAGAAGGTTTCTGTTCCTTAAAGACACAACAAACTCATCTGAAGGTTAGTAATTTTCACACACAAAAAAAATGAAAATCTGAGACCACTGGGTGTAGATGACATGTACAAAAGTGTCAACATCAATGAAGAAATTAATGACAAATTGAAGAAAGAAGTAGCAGTGTGCATCTGTCTCCACAGACAGATAAAGCCAGACAGACTGTGACCATGACCAAGAACTCAGTCAAAGTGAAGCCCTACCAAATGTTCTACATAATAAAAGCCTGATTAAGCTAGAAGTTAAAGTAATGTTAGAAGCTGGAATAACTGGGCCTTTAAATTAAGTTTACTATTCACTGGTGGTAATCATGAAGACCATGAATGTCTCACAACCATCTGTACAGATTTCCAGAAAATAAACTTTATGACAGAATTTGGCTCCAAACCTATGGGCAACCCAGATGCTATTGCAGTGAAAATAAATGGGCCCAAGTTCTTCACTAAGGTCAATCTCAGAAAAGTGTATTGGCAAAGTTTAAAGAGAAGACAGCCTCTTTGACACCTGATGAATGGCACCAATTCAAGAAAGATGCCATCTGGATTAATCAATTCAGCAGCAGCATTCAACTTCTTGATGAGAAAAATGTTGCAAAAAAAACACCAACATCATGTATGATGTAACCATCTGAAGAAACTCAAGGATCTGTTCAGAAAGACACTGAGCAGTGAGATCTGTGACTCAAGAAGTGTTTGGCCACCATACTGACATTTGGAACTTCTTGAACAGTCTGTATGGAAGGAGTTCATCACCCAAATGAATCATCAACCACTTGCAAAGATCCAGAAGTATAAAACTGACTGTGCAATAATCATGAGTTAGGTATTGTACCCCAAGAACTTCTGGTCCCACATTGAATCCAACAAGAGGACTGCAAATGTTGGTGCAGACTGTATGAGTAGATTTTTTGGATGAACTGGAAACAGTCTTTGTATATAGTACAAAAAATAATTGTAAATACGTTTCTTAAAGAGAAGCTTATTGTTATATCCACACAAGTGTTTAAGTTTAATGTAAGTGTTATTACTTAAGTAGTATAAGAGAGAGTGTTCAATTTAGTTATTTTTAGTAGCAGTAGTTTATAATTACTTTTCTGTGTATGAATCACAGACTGTGATTTATACTTGCTGTACTATTGCATTATTTTGCTTGAAACTTCAAAATTTTTCTCATTGTTTTGATTGAATATTATTTTATCACAATAACTCATAATGTGAAGAATGTTTAAGACCTCTGTGAGGTTATAAATGTGTGTCAAAAATGTAGTTTGGGTTAGTTTGATTGAACAGATAGATCTAGCCTGTGTGATTGTGAGTTTAGCCATAAAAGCATATATTGGTGATTTCTAACTTGAAATTATCACAAACTATATTGTAACAACATAGAAGACAAGAATTAATTTGTTTTGTGAATTGGATTCTAAAGTAACTGGACCAGGCTATGTGGATTTTGATGAAAAGAAGACAAGTATTTAATGCTCTAGATACAACTGTGCTAGCAAATAATGAAAAAAACATTTGTTTATACATTTTAATTGTTTTAATACATTATTACCTGAAACAAGAGAACTGTATGCTGTTTGTTTGTTATTGAAATTTGTTGCCAAGTCCCAGACACCAACTACAAAGAATCCAGCCCATATATACATATATATATATATATATATATATATATATTTATATATACAATAAACTAAAACACCCTGACAACAAACAAGGTAAACAGATGCAAATCTCTATGTCACCTGTTCCAAATAAATAGCTAGATTTAAAATAAAAGCCATAACTAGGATAAACAAATGCACATACTTATTTTAATCTGTTTCAAATAAATAGCTAAATTTAAACTAAGAACTATTACTATGATACAGATACACATACTTATTTTCATCCCTTTCAAATAAATGACTAGATTTCAACTATATACAACAACTACAATAAGTAGATGTACATAGTTCTTTAAGGGGAACCATTTTCTTTTCCCATGATGTAGATTTAGTTTGAATATTCATACAGTGTAGATAATATATATACATACATACAATAACAATTACAAAATATGATACTTTTGTTGATATTATATTTTCTTGACTAATAAGTAATAGCAAAAAAAGACGATTTGTTTTTAAAATTACAAAATAGTTTTCCACTACAGTTTATGGAATCAATGAAATGGACAATCTTAGCTCAACTTTTACTATGTAAGAGAACTCATAATTTTTCAAACTGTGTGACTTAAAAAGGACATGAACTCAAGTGTTCTTGTTTTAATATATATTATTTATTATTTGAATGTTTACTCACACAATAATATTCCAAACATAACTCATAAACAACTTGATATATCTTATATATGAGTTCTGATCAAAAGATTTCTTCTGTTACAGGTGCCAGTACAGAGGCAGTAAGCTTTACTGAGGTGTGTACAAAGTACAAATAGTGATCTACCTCACGGATAAACCACTTATCCAGACCTTATACCCGTGTTCAAAGACAGAAGCATCTCTTGCTTCTGTTGAAATATAAATGGACAGAAAATAAAAGCAACATGTTTGCATCAAATTTTGCATCATGAAATTGCTGACAAACTGAACATTTCCTCTGCATTATGTCATGTGATTTTAACTGAAAAACTCTGCATGTGTCAAGTGTCTGCAAAATTTTTTCCAAGGCTGTTGATGGTTGACCAAAAGTTTCACCATCAACAAGTGTGTGAGGATCTGAAAAGAAGGCCAGAAATTGATCCAAATTTCATCAACATCATTATCACTGGTTATTGAGTCATGGGTACACAGTTATGACCCTGAAACGGAATTTCAGTCACCCCAGTGGAAATCTCCATCATCACCACTTCCAAAAAAACATGACAGTCTTGATCAAATGTAAAGACAATGTTGATCGTGTTTTTGATGTTCAAGGTATTGTTCATCATGAATGCCTGCCTAATGGCCAGACAGTTAACCAAGCATTTTATAAAAAGGTCCTAATTTGCTTGAAGGAAGAAATTAGAAGAAACTGCTGCGAGCTGTGGAAAATGATTATTGGTTTCTCTGTCACGACAATGCACCTTCACATAGTGCTGTATCTGTTCAAGAACGTTTGGCAGAAAGAAACATTCCTGTGATACCACACCCCTGTAATCTCCCAATCTTGCCACATGTGATTTTGTTCTGTTCCCAAAAATCAAAATTAAGTTGAAAGGAAGGTGATTTGATGACATTCCAACCATCCACAATTATGTGAAAGCAGAACTTAGTCACACAAAAGTTGAAGGCTTTCGAAAATGGCAGGAACATTAGGACAAGTGTGTATTAGCTGGAGGGGATTACTTTGAACGGGATATAATATAATACTGATGTATGTACATTGTTCTGTGCAATAAAAGTGAAGTCTTAGAACTTTTTGACCATACATCATATATTGCAAATAGTGGTCTCTGTTCAATCATTTGCCTGTCTCCAGTTTGAAAAGTTGCACAAAGAAACAAAACTCAACATTTACTTTTGAAATTACAGAAGAACAGACATGGATAATGTTGATGCCAAATTTTATTTCACAAACAGGATATTCTACATTAAATGTTAGAAAGTAATCATACTGTCATTCAAATTTCAAAATGTAACATAACTTAAAGAATAAAAATGTACATTTACCATATGTTATTGCTGAGCACCACTTAGGATGACTAAAATGCTCAACAATTACTTTTGCAGTGTGTGGTACAAATATGTTAGAGGCTTGACACTGAGTGAAACCAAGAGTGCAACACAATAAACATTTTCTTAAAGTCTACAATATAATTTAAATTGAAAGATCCAATGGGTCATTTAGGTTGGGGCTAGAAGAGGCTCAGCCCTAGGGCTTATGGTCTTAATGTAGGCCCATTGTAGGACCCTCAAAGATTATTAGCCACTATGCACATACAACCTTTAATCCATCACTGGAAAGATCAACATAAACGTTCTTATTATGTGAGATAAGTATGTTTGTTTGTTGTAAATAAGCTAACTTTAAAATTTACTTTCTTAATTAGTAATTTTTTACAACTACTAATTAAGAAACAAGGGCACTTGGCAAAAAAGTGTCATCCATAAGTTACTACATATTAAACTTGTTATATAAATGACTATATATTAGTTATTAAAAGTTTCTCATACCTTTTCTTTAACAGAAAGAAGAATTTTTCCAACTGCAACTCCCCAGTTATCAGAAGAAATCTGCTAAAAATTTGATAAATAAAAAACGGAGTTACAAAACTGTACTAAGGTACAGGTAACATGGAACAATTAGCAGGCAAAAATATACACATTCTTAGAATGAACTTCATTTATTACCTTTTAACTGAAACTATATTGACTATTAAAATACACATAGCTGCACCAATTATTAATCTTTTGTATTTTCTCCCTTGTTTATAATGCCTTAAAGTGTTCTGCAGAATCAAGCAATTTTCACTTTTCAAAGTTAAATGTAAAATAATAAAAAATAAACTTTTCTAGAAAGTTCATCATTGAACCACTGTCCTTTTTTAGTTGGGAAATTACAGCTCCACAATGATTTACAGATACCAATCAAGAAAGAGACTACCTAAATGGCACCTAAAGATACAGTTATGGTTGGACCTATGTTAAAGAGTCACCATTAAGATAACTGATCACCAAATTGTTTCATAGTTCCTCATGTTAAATAAACATCTGGTACCACTGGAATCTGTGGTAATTAACCTGAACAGAAAATAGAGAGAGAAGACAAAGAGGGAATCAGAAAAATTTTGTCAGCAGTTATTTAAAATGTAAGCAGTGATCTGTCATCGCACTCACAAATGGTCCCTATATTAAACAGAGACGACTGGGTACTTACTGTCTTGCAAAACAACACATTCTTCTTGTGAAACTTAAAAGTCTTATACAAGAAGTTCAAGAACAGAGATGGAAGCCACACAACAAGCTGTTTTCTGGATTATGGAAAACAATGAACTGCAAATAGAAAGTTCCATGACATAATATCTGATAACAATTTCCAGGCAGTACTGTATAAAGTTAAAATTTTCCAACACCATAAATGTACTTGCAATAAAACTTAGATCCTCTCACATAACAATTTTTTTTTCAGGTCATACTGCCCTCCACATGCACAATTTGTTACTCTCCACTAGCCTTGAGACTCACACCTCAATTCACATTTCCACATGCTATTGATGAACTGTAGTATAAAAATGAGCATGAGACAACTTTCCACCAATAGGGGTGTGATGTACTATCCTAGCACAGCTGGCATAATCTATAATAATTATTCAATTATCACTTTAAATTACTCAATTAAAGATGTACTGGAAGTAAACAAGAAGGGTGGGAAGTGTGACAGAGGTAAGTACCTATACGAAATACATTTTCAACATTGGAAAACCTTAACATTCAATACAATATCTTACCTACCCTCACATTAGAGCTTAAATCCCACACTAAAACAGTGGAGAAACCAAAACAAAAGCAACTTAGGTGAACTCCCTTCAGAAAGTGCCTGAAGAAAACAATTGGAGCACAATACCCTATACTACAAAAGCATAGGAACACACATGCAGAGTATAGTCTTCACCTGTAGTGAAGATACGTGTCACCAAGAAAACAAGTCCAGTATGGAAAATGGATATGCTTGATGGTGTAGTAGCTAGGTGCAATAGAAAGTACATGGTAGGTTAACTCTAGTCCAAAACCAGGTAGTATTGAATACATGTCTTCTAGTCTACAGAAGGAGAAGGGTCCCAAAAATCTTCACTTCAATGGCAGGAAGCAGAAAGGAAAAGCAACATTTTTTCTGGCAACTTAGATACGGCAAATGTTTGAAGACCCAGTACACAACTAAGAAAAGGCTACCTGAGAACTTAACACCTGGGAAATGGTAAAAAAAAGGGAATGCAAACATGGTGGGTCAACTCCAGTCATAAACCATGTAGTGTCAGGAATTTTGTCTGGTCCATGGTAGGTGTAGGGTCCCTATCATTCATACTTGGGAGGCCGTATGCTGACTGGTTATATGTGACTCAAACACAAGACTGCATGAGAACTGATATTCAAGTGATAGTAAAATGTGGGAAAAAGTTAGCCAGGAGTAAAATGCATGAGGCAGACTTGTTTAACAGAAAACCATACAATATTGGGAATTTTTCATCCATTCCTCAGTAGTAAAAGGATACACACTATATGCACTAGCAGAGCACCACCACCCTACTCTCTACTGATTGAAAGTTGTCATGCACTTGACGAAGCCTTCATGGTCCACCACTCCAGCAGTTAGAAACTGGTAAGTTGCAAGAACTTCCATACTGCACTGAAAGGGAGATATACCATGTAGAATACAGAGAAATGAAACACTTTACAATATTTTAGTAAAACTACACAGGCAGATGAAAACATATGAGAACAAAATAGGGTGGGGTTAAAGGACTTAAGTAACAAGGGCATTATGCTCCTAACAAATGGTAGCAACAAATCAACCAAATATGAAAGGATAATGCTGAAGAAGATAAACACACAACTGTTGAAAAGATAAGTAAAAGAGCATGCACCAAAACACCAATGTAAGATTGAGATTTCTACAGAAATAAGGTGAATGAAACAAACTTGAGGAAACTAAATTGTACAAAAGAATAAAAAAGGTTTAGGTAGTTTCAAGCCAGCATTGGTACATGATTAGGATGCAGGTAATAATAAAAAAAACTGACAAAATTCCTTCCATCTCAAACAAGAAACATAACTGGAGATATGTCATGTACAAAAGAAAGGCAGAGGCTTCATGAACTTGTCCACCACTTGCTGTACAAAAGCTGTCACATCTGCCAACAGACAAACCCAATGCTTATAAACTGCCCAGTCATGAAATGATGATTGTATACTTCAGAATGGAGGAAGTCAGCTGTGCTAGAAAAGTGTGTTACTCTCTTACTGTTGGAGGGTTGTTGCATACTTACTTGCATGGAAATACGAATCTGGACAGAAGTCTCAAGGCTAGTGATAAGCAAAATTTATACAAAGAGAGTGTAGGGCAACTCTAGGAAAGCAATTATGTTAGTATAGGAAAGGTATCATATCAGTAATTCAGTATTTTCCCATATGGATGACAGAAATAAAGAAACTGTATAGTAAGACCATCCTCTGTCACTGTGTGCCATACCACATAGGGGTAAAAGTAAATGAGACAGTTAACAAGCTCCGCCATATCCACTCAATTCTAATGAAAGAATATGGCTCCACGTGCATTAATATGGCAAAAGTGACAACCATAGAAAGTATTCCTCACAACATTCAGAAGAAAGGAAACTGTATGATACAGCAGTAAAACTAAAACACGAGCTTGTCAACAGGACAGTAAATAAACAGAAGTCGATTGGTAAAGTAAGTAAAGGATTCCTCCTCTACTTGCTGCAAGAGAGCCAGCTCTACAAGAAGGGTCATTGAACCTCCTGGTATTATTAGCAAGTGCTATTCTAAACAAATTTCTAATAAAAAAACAAACAAGATTCACTGTTATTTATATTACAGTACTACATCTCTAGTGAAAAGACTTTCAGTGAAACCACGAATTTCCAGTGAAGTGGCAGTAATGAGTTTTTCAATGTGTTGTATAAAACATTATTAATTGAAACTTTAATCAATAAAAGTTTGAATATAAAAATGACAAACTTTAATCATACTACTTGTAAAACAATGTTTTATTCATTTCTGTAAATTGTACAAATTATAGTTTATTTTATCATGATGCAATTTTATTATACATGTTGCAGGCACAATAGTTTTTTAATTTTTTTTTCCATAATAAGAGATAAATAAACACTCACTGTTTTAACAAATCAAACTGATGTCTCTTGGGACAGTTTCTTTAGATAAATGAGGACTTACGATGCTCTTCTGTATCAGAAGAACAATTAAACTAGTACAGAACTATGAATAAAGAAGACATTTATGTACAGAAGTATGAATAACGAAGACATTTATGTACAAAAGTATGAATAAAGAAGACATTTATGTACAAAAGTATGAATAAAGAAGACATTTATGTGCAGAAGTATGAATAAAGAAGACATTTATGTGCAGAAGTATGAATAAAGAAGACATTTATGTGCAGAAGTATGAATAAAGAAGACATTTATGTGCAGAAGTATGAATAAAGAAGACATTTATGTGCAGAAGTATGAATAAAGAAGACATTTATGTGCAGAAGTATGAATAAAGAAGACATTTATGTGCAGAAGTATGAATAAAGAAGACATTTATGTGCAGAAGTATGAATAAAGAAGACATTTATGTGCAGAAGTATGAATAAAGAAGACATTTATGTGCAGAAGTATGAATAAAGAAGACATTTATGTACAGAAGTATAAATAAAGACATTTATGCACAGAAGTATAAATAAAGAAGACATTTATGCTCAAACAGTTGTGCCAATGAATGTAGCTAACAAATCATCCTAGTCACTACATTAATTTAAAATTTGAAAATACTTTTGATCTTATCGTACTTACCGATTTTAGGAACTCAGAAAGGCCGTCCCAGTCTGCTAACTTCCATGCTGATTCTACATGAAATGGATTTATCTCATTTGACCATTCTGGTCTATAAAAATAATGCAACAAAAAAATTTATCTAAACTTTCACATTTTTCACCAGAAAATGTCGAAGTTTATATAGAGTTAGTGCTAGTACAAAGCATTATGAATATAAGAAAATAAATATAATTAACAAATAAATCTTATTTCCTGTCAGGTGTAAAGCTAGACAAATTATAAAAAGAAGAAATACCCATGTTTAAGAAAGCAACTCTGTTTCCTGTTGGATGAAAATAACTTAAAAGTGTGCATAAAACAAACAAACACAAACCTCTCATTTACAAGACCAGTAGCATAGGTAAGTGCTGTGTTTGACTGATCTAAACCCATCAAGCATCGAAGAAGACCCTGATGGTGACTAATTGTGTCTGGTTTAACTTTTACAGCTCTTTCATAACAGGAAAATGCATCTTGTAGTTGACCTATCAAACATGATAACAGAATTTGAAATTCAGCAATTTGATCTTGATGAAACTTTGTAGAATTGATAGCTACTGCCTGTTGTGGAGACACAAGTGTAGAGGACAACGTTTTGAAAGTCTTCTGCTTTTTGTCTTTAAGACTAAAGTCACATAACTCTTGATGCGATGGAAAATGAGTTAGAGAAGAGGGTATTACCTACTGAGCAAATGTCAATCCTCACACTATGATGCTTGTTCTGAAAAAGATAAACAGATCGCCAAAAGTATTACTTACTTGGCATGACACAAGATCTTAGTGTCTCACAATCAAAATTTAATTAATTTGTTATAACAATTAGAATAGCATAAACAGCTCAGCTAATAATGCATATTATAACAGTATACAAGTTTTAAGTTCTTAATTCAAAAGGCAATATTTAAAAAAACAGGATTTGTCAAAAGAGACTTCATAAGCTGTAGCTAAAATTAGCATGTAAGCATATTTCTTTGATGGAATTAAAACATTTCCATCATCTTTAAGTCCATCACCAATAATCCTCTTTAGATTACTTGTACCTACATCGCCAAAGCTCCCAATGTTCTGTAAGGCAACAACAGAAATAAACTGTAAAACATTGCTTCACTGCTTTAGCAAAATCAGTTTGTTTATTTTAGAGCCAGTTTTCATGTGTAACTACCACAACTAAGCATTGCATAAAAGTACTGCAACTTGAATGGCTTCAACAATAATGTTAATTAATTATTTCTTTCTATTGGCATTATCAAGATCTGAAATCAACTGTACCCCATTTTGCTTTTACACTTTACTAGAGTTTTGAATGCTGACAAAGTATGTCCATCCACAGCAAACAGGTAAGCTGTTTAAGAAGTTTTCAATATGCCTCTTTAGCTTGTACACCCAGCGTTAAGTTATCTGAGGATGAAGAGAGATGCTGGAAGCAAAAAGATCATCATCAGTAATACCAGTGTTGTCATGAAGACTTCTCATCATCTTTGGACAACTTTTTAAAACATTAAAAGCACAAGTGTATAATTGTATAAAGTTTATGTTGGATACAATGCAATAGAATAGATTAATAAAAATAGCATAGCTTGAATTAATAAAATAAATGGATAGTATATCTGTGTAAAAGAAAATCATAGTGATTGAGAAAACAGAAATTCACCAAAAATAACTAGGTTATAGACTTACCAGTTTATAAAAAACAACAAAAATCAATTAGTGTGTGTGTGTGTGTGTATGTTTTCTTATAGCAAAGCCACATCTGGCTATCTGCTGAGTCTACCGAGGGGAATTGAACCCCTGATTTTAGCATTGTAAATCTATAAACTTACTGCTGTACCAACTGGGAACAAATCAATTAGTAGATAATACTACACACAGGATAAAATTTAATTATGTTTAAGTTAGTACTCAGTAAATAAAGACCACAAAATCAGTTCTCTAATTACCTTAGTATATGCTAATTTGAATTACTAACAAATAACCAAATTTAAAAGTTCACATATAACTCAAAAATCAGATAAAAACACATATATTAAACACATCATGACACACAAAAATCGATGTTTAGGTGTCTTTTTAAATAACGTATAATATGAAAATTTAAATATTAACATACAGTTTGATACCAAACTTAAGAAGATAAAGTTATAAAATAGTAGTTCAATAAAATTTTGAATGTAAGTTGACAAGTGCAATGATGTGGCCTTTGACCCATGACCCATCTGGAAAGGGTTAACAGTTACATACATAAAGAAATATTTACTTTTACATACCAGTTGCTTCATGACCTAGAATCAAATCATGAAGTGTGAGGTCTTCTTGGCGAGATGCTGCTTCTCCTGCCACTCCATCTGGTTCATCAAGGAGAATGTACAGTTTCTAAGACAAAAAAATATATGCATACTGATCACAACTGAAAAAAGTAGTAGTAAAAAACAATGCATTCATCCTATATATATATAAAAACATTTTTTTCATTTGAATACTGAATATTCTTAGATTCCTTATTCTTATAAAGAGTGATTCTGAAGTTCATTAACAGGTAAGGAGAGGCACAGGATCAGAAATAAGGTACACTGAGTCTGCCCTGTGACAGTACCATTGAAATAATGGGAAATTTTGTTGATATGAACCAAATAACCAAATTATCAGGAGAAAAGGTGTAGACAATAAAAAATAAAAACATTTTAACATGAGTACTCTGAAAATATTCTTTGAGAGCTATAATTTTATGTATATGTGCATGTAAAGTTGTACTACAGAAGATGTAAGTCTGACAGTAGCAAAAGTTATAGCACAAATCTGAGTTTGAGGTACAAGCCCAGAATTTTATTATACAATTAGCTCATTGAAAGATTGTAAGTATTAAACTTTACACAGTTTGGTTTCTATTCATCTCATGAATATTGCAACTTCACATAACACACACTGCAGATTCACACTTAAAATCTGTTTCAATGCAAAATTACCAATATCTATTGTTTTCCTTAAACTATTATTTTGTCATTTGAAATCAAACAGAATATTCTGGCATGTGATGTAATCTTAGTAGTATTAATATTTTATTATACAAAATTACAAGAGATATCATTTCAAAATTATTTACCTGCAAGAAAGCCAACTCTTCAGGAAGTCATAAACAGACTTATAGTTGGGATCATTATGTGGGTCCACAAGAGAAATAACAACTTTGTCAATTCATGCATTAGCAAAAGCAAATCACAAAAAACGAAAAATACATTGTCTTTACATGTAAAACATTTATTATAGATTAAGGAAAGTTGGTGTATTCATTCTATGCATGAGCTTATGAATATACAAAACCACAACAGTCATCATGAGGTCTTAGTAATGGGTCACATCTCAATAACTGAGAATAATTCTATTCTGTTAACAACAGAACCAAAACAGCCATCTTGAGGTCCTAGTAGCAGATTACATCTCAACAACTAAGAATCGTTTTATTCTGTCAAGAACAAAACCCATAAGACCTCCATTAGGTCACCAATAATTACAAACCATGTCTTATTATGTAAAGAATAGAATCACAAAAATTTCTGTCAGGTCCAAGAAAAACAGGTCACCTTGCAAAATGTGTAATTATGGGTTTTATTTGTCAATAACAAAATCTTAACAGCATCCATCAAGTCAAAAGAAAATTGGTCACAGCACAATAATTTGGAATTTTATCTATTATTTTAACAATAAAGTTCTAAACAGAAGTTGATATCAGTTACAAAACAGATGTTGAAAGCAGCAAAGTTTGAATGAACTATAATAGTACAGATTGTACATGTAAACAACTTCAGATCTTTGAAGCTTATCAGAAAAACAATAAAAACCACTAAAGATGAATCCCAAAATACTGATGTTGCAATAATTTGACTCTACAATGAACTGAAGCATTTCATGGAGTATGTTGATATATATATAGAGCTAAAGGAGATGTGGCACAGAAACTGAAAATTGCAAATGAATTCAACATTGAAACTCTGCCATCATTTCTTAGCTGAATTTCTACTTTCAAGGGCAAGTTGGCAACACATTTTGGTGGTTTCCACAAGGTCATTTTATTATTAAACTGCAACTTACTTTGCTTGTTTTGAGAAATCGAATATTTTGTAAATTCTGGTTTTATTTATACCATAACAATCATCACATTTGCTTCCTTTCAGGATGAAAGCTCCAACACATCATTCTATAGTTTCTCCACTTTAAACCAAAATCTGCAAAATTGTCAGCTTATCAGTTGTTTCAAATGAGACTGCTGACATATCTTGTTTCTGTCAAATGCAGTCAAAGTTTTCATCCGTGAATCAAGTTGAAGACACAATATACAATACAAGTACATAAGCCACATACAAAGACAAATTTCTCTTCATTATCAATGTAGTTCTAAAGTTTACAGGTTACATATTTTTAGAAGTTACATACAAATATCAATGAATAAGGTGTAACAGAGAGTTTATACATGCTACTTCATTTTATATATGAAGGATAGCTTTTGCTAGAGACAGATCAGGAAAAATTATGATAACTAGCAGTCATTTAGCCCTTTTGCTACAGACTCAGTATAATATACAAGTTCATCTACACATTTGCACACATTAAGTATTTGTACTATAACTTTTGATACAGCACATGTACCTTCACAAAATCTGGTAGACATTAGTACAGATTTAAGTATTTTTTATCCAAAAATCAGATGTTTCATGAACTATTTTTATAAAAGATCTGTTTGTGAAAATTGAGTCTGTTTCATTACTAGTATGAGTGCAAAGTGATTTCATGTTATGAGTTAAAAAACTGTTCTTCATCCCAAAAATCTCAAATATTATTTGCATAATCTCTAAAACTTCCTAAATATATTTCAGATGTTTGATTTCAGCGAAACTTTATACATTATGTTATTTTCTACACTCCAGGTGTGGGGTCTGTCACTTAACTAGCTTTGTAACTATCATTAAAAAATTAGGAAATAAATAATTTTATTTTTTTAGTGCTATGATGATGACATATTGTAACATGAAAATACAAATGTTTAGTTTAAGTAGACTAAGTCTCATAATGCTACATGTTACATATATATTTATTATGTTACTGACCTTCCAGTCATGCCTAGCTAGCATTGTGCAACTTGCATTGATCTGGTGCTCTCATATTACATATCCAGTAACATAAAACTGACCTTTAGTCTTTTCTGTCTTAGCTGTGTTTTAGTGGACTAGTATTTTGTAATATACAGACACATTTAAATTATTATACATTATATATATGTATATACATTATGACTATTTAGAAATAAATTATTAAACTTTTCTTAAAATATAGAAAAAAAATGGGAAACGCAAACAATTATCTCTTCTCTCTACGATCTCTGTACTTGGTTGTTGCTGGACATAAGTTGCTGAGCCTTTTGAAATTTCAGAAGTGGAGGATATCAAACAATTTTTTTTTAGGTTTTATACATACAGTTGAATAACCAAAAAATCATAAGTAACTACACTGATACCATAGAATTCCACTTAGTAACTAGATTTATATCAATTTTAAAATATATGAAACTATGAGCAGACACAACTCCTTGAAAACTTAGATTGAAAGAACACTAGCTTTTTCAAAGATTAAAATAGCTAAAAAACCACTTTAGGAACATCTTAAGCTACTGATTGGTTTTTCACATGTCATATACTGTAGTAAGAGTATATAATGGACTGTTTCAAAAATTGGAAAGAGTTGAATAGAGCCCACTGTGTTAAAGACCTCATACCTTTTTATTTTATATTCTAGCTTGTCAAAGTTAGTAATCTGAGTTCCTAATTTGTATGAAACTGTGAACTTAGTATTTTGACACCACAAACATCTAATTTTAAACTGTGCAGCATTAAACATAACATGTGACTCACTAAAATCAATATTTATGTTCTTTTAATACTTATTTTTAAACTAAGAAATTAACTCATACATAACATTAAATAGTAAAATTATAATCTACAATTTGATTCCAAACTTACTGACATAAATTCATAAAATATTTGTTCAATACAATCTTGAATGCAAGTCAACAAACACAACAAGATGGCCTTTGATCCATGACCCATTGTAAAAGGATTAAACATTGTTAAGTCCTTAATACTGCATGAAAGTTAGACCACACAGTACTGAATATAATGCACCAGATTAGGTCACAGTATAACTATACACTTGCTACATGGATGAAAAGGTCCTGTCACAAACTACAGCTCTTGAAAGAACATGATGACTTGCTTGTACATCTCTTGAATGTTAAAGACCTAAGTGACATACATAGGTTTGTGTACACACTACCATTTAAAATATTCAATTGCTCTTTATTAAACTATAAGTCAAACTCAGGGTTTAGATGGTAATGTATCAAAAATGGAAACTAATGCTTTCTTAAACTAAAAATGCACTTCCAATAATACTTACCTATGCAGACATTACAGCTATTTCATGATCTCTAAGGATTCCATATTTTGCCCATCTAAGCACTGAAAATACTAACTTCAGTCTTTTATACCCAACTTAAATACCTTAGACAAGTTCTAACTAGCAAACTGCTCCACAAACTTTAATGTGCCTTCTAACTAGGTACTGTATATAACCATCTCATCCTGACAACACAGTCACTTTTTCTGAGAAATACATTTGGTTTTAGTGGGAAGGTAGAACAGGAGAGTGTCAGTGAAGGTAAGTATTATCGAAAATACATGTTCAGTTAACTTTCGAAATATACCATCTACTGACACTAGAATCCCATGTTAAGAAGGTGGAGGGGCTGGTGCAGGCATGATCCATACAGAAAGTGTCTTCATAGAACAGGAGTATACCAAGAAAAGAATAGTACAAGAGTGGGAGAACTGAACTACCTCCAGAACAGATATGCTCTTCACCTGAAACTTAATTTTTATATCCAAGGTGGAACAGAATACGAGTATTCATTCGTATAGGTTAGCCTCAACCAGGTAGACAAGGTTGGATTTAGGCAGTCATGAAACCTGTATCTCATGTTAGTGGTTAGGGTTATTGGACCACAATGTTTTGTGTGTGTATATAAATATATATGACTGGATCTCAACCTGTAGCCAAAGAATGATGCTTTACACAATGAGAAAGTAACAACAACTAAGTGGACAAACCTTCTCCTCTACCTAAAGGAATCTAAAAGGCAACACAACAGTTTTAGAAATACAGGCTAGACTAATAATGAAATTAATTTTTTCTTAAAGAACACTGTAGAAAATTTGTTACCCAAAAGTTATTACCACCACTAGCTTCTACAGATGAAAGTCTTGTAGTAAATTCAATTATTTTACATGAGAAAATATTCTGGTAACCCTGCTTCAAATTTTGAAATTATTACCCTAATAAATCATTACTTATTTCCTAGCAAAGTGACATTTTTATGTTGTAAAAACATAATCAAGGCTGTTAATCAATGACTAGAACAGGCATTTTAATTGTTTTATAATATTTACAGTCTTTAATTTCTCAAAGAAAAAGAATATAAAATACCAGTAACTTAAGCTCATGATTAATTAATGAGTATTCCAACTACCTTTCCCTTTATTTGCAGGCTTGGAGTTATTCTGGTTACTAGATCTCAACATCACAAAATACTGATGACACCAAACCGTTAAACAATCCAATATTGAAAACACAGTCTGGGCACTCAAGTGGCAAAGGTCAGTCTTCTCATGAAACTTCAATTTGCTCTGTTCAGCTTGGTCAACATGGCTTAGAACAGCCATAATCTCTCTGTAGATCTATAGACCCAAATACATAAAAAGTTTTGCTTTTCTTTTTATAATAACACATATTAATTCTAAATTTTAGTGAGATTAAAATCTACCTTGATTATCAATGTTAAAAAAATTATTTTGCATTCCATTTTGCTTTTAAAAATTCTACTACTAAAATATGCAGCAAAATATTTCATAGATTCTTGTAATTTATAACATCTATGATAACGCAAAACTGCTGTGAACACATTATTCAGCTCACATTTTCAGTTCACTTTGGTATAAATCAGTCATCTTTACACCTCCACAATTCTGAGGATTTCATCTTAATATGTAAGACAACCACCATGAACAACAAAGGCAGTACAGCACTGATGCTGTATACTCGAAATCAGAATGTTCATTAAGTTCTAAGGCATCAGTAATCACTCCATTAAAACAAATACCTTCAGGGCATTTTCAGTATTCTGAATTATTTCATAGGATGTGATGAAGCTCACAAGAGTATCTCATGCATGAACAATGGATATGAAGACTGGTGACACACTTCACTCAATCCCCTCTTTTGAAGACGATGTACTGATTACTTCTACACAGTTAGAATGAAAATCATAATTCATTATGTGACAGAACACAGGATAATAGAATTTAAGGCATTAGTAGTCCAATCAGAAGATCGTAAAACAAAGTCTACCAATGTTCATTACTGTCGACACCAACTTGAATCACCATCATATGTACAATGTCTCCGTATGAATATGGTATTTAACCTGACTCTCAGATACTCATCAAATAAGCACATAGCTGTTATGTGGTAGCAGGGTGAGACATAGCTCACTTGTAAAATTACTATTCTTATATTGTTGGTCCACTTGGTATGTTCTTGGCACAATAAGAAGCAAGTCATTTCCTGCTATATGTGAGCATAATGCACCTTAGTAGGTGTGTGAAATACAAGCTATCCTCGTATAGTCTCTATTTTAGCAGTCTGTATACTTACAGTGCCAAAGTAAAAACTACAGACATTTGACACAGTCTAAGAGCAAGTTTAACCAACCAAACAGAGCTTTAGACACCTGACTCAACCTAGATGCAGTTTTTCAAACTCATCTGCCTGTGCATCATTTACTATTGCAGTAACACTGTAGTCTTACACTGCACAGCATTCAAAAAACAAACAATGTTGTCTTATATAATTATATAAATCAAAATCACTGTTCAACTGGTATTTTAATGCTATAACATTTGGTGTAACATGCAAAAGTGGATTATAGTTTATTTTAACATTCATGTTTTTCATATTACATTATATTTGTTGAAAGCTATGACAAGACTTCAGTGCACATAAGCTAAGTAAACATGTACGGTAAATAAAAACAAATTATTCTAATAATTCAAACTATTTCTTCTTGAATGTTACTGTTAAGTTTATAGCACTCATAAGATACACATAAATAATTTAATATCTATTAAAAAAAACATTATTAGATATAAATTCATGCTGTCCAAGAATACTCTTAGCAAAAATATTGTTAATTAGACTGACAAAAGTAACGTTGATCTCAATTTCAAAGATCTGACCATAGGTCACTCATACATTTTTGACAGTTTTATCTTTGTTTCTGGCAGTGACAGTTGTAACTGGCAAAATAAACTGTCAAAAGAAATAATGTTACTTTCAATCAAGTTGAAATTGACTAGATATGTAAGATGGAACTAGGATTTGTAATCAACAATAAGAAAGAAAGAAAATTTTTTGATAAAAGGAAGTACTTTTAATATTATTTTGAAAATAGTTTCTCACAATAGAATTCACATCCTGAAAACGACTGAAAGACTAAAGTTAAGTAAAATGTTCCAAAAGTCAGAATACCTTTGGCTGACTGATGGATAATTAACCAATTCAGAATCTTTTCTATTTACTGTAAACATCAAAGCAGATGTACTGGTACTGGTATTTTCTTTCTGTTCCCTGCTTTCTTACCCCTTAAAACATTTTATTACCAGATCTAAACAAAATTAATGATTGGCCAATCTGATAAGAGAAGATGCAGAAGTCTGTCAAATGGCTATCAATGCTAAGCTCTGTCTTTAAAATCTCACAGCCTATCAGTTGTATTACATTCTTTACTTCTGAAAAAAGAAAATGTCATATAAAGAATTATGTACATTTACTTCTATACTTTATATTATTTCTTAAAACAAACATCTTCCTTTTCTTCATTGCTTGCATCTTGTAAAACATTAACCATGATGTGAGGAAGAAGAAAACTGTTGTCTTCACATCGTTTTGTCAATCATGAAGCATGACTGAAAAACTCTAGCTGTATTCTCTCGCTTTATCTGAGAAATTAAATACACAAAACTATATAAATTTTATAAAACTAAGGGCATTTAAAACATGCTAATGAGCATGGAAAAGTTAGTTTTAAATTGAAATGATTTTGGTTGTTTTTCTCTATGGCATAATCTGTTCTCAAAAGCAGTTTTATAAAAACTATTCTGCAT
This sequence comes from Tachypleus tridentatus, assembly GCF_004210375.1. Classification (NCBI taxonomy): domain Eukaryota; kingdom Metazoa; phylum Arthropoda; class Merostomata; order Xiphosura; family Limulidae; genus Tachypleus; species Tachypleus tridentatus. The sequence goes on from NW_027467782.1 coordinate 34,146,312, forward strand.
TATTTCTTTTCTTTCCATTAAAAACAGAAAATTAACATATACAAAGACAAAATGAGAGAATTTTAAGTGTAATGTGGTGATTATAATCTAGTACTTGTCTTTGATACTACAGTAGTCTACCCCCCCAAAAGAAATTCTAAAAGTGTATACCACCTTTATGTTCTAAACATATTTGTAGAGTAAGTTTCAATAATGTGCTCCTAATGGGCTAAAACTGTGACAAATGTCGCAGAACTGTGTGCACGTTACTTAATAGTTGAAATTAACATTCTCCTGAATTAGAAAAGGAAATGAAACTCAGACTTACAAGAACTGTGTGAACAGATATGTTTAGCTGAACTGTGAGGTGCCTCTGTTTCAGTAATACTTTTATCTACACAGTCTGATCTCTAGTTCAAATTTTGTCATGGTTTTAATTAATATAATAATCACCTATAACAATAATATTGATTAGCAACCTAATTATCTCATTTCTTTTATCACAGAAAAGTGCTTCTTACCTTCTGAGAAGACAAGATGCCCAATTACAGGCCCAATCTTTAAAAGTGCTTCCTAGTTTGCTCCCATATATTGGGCATGGAAAGGAAGTCCTCTTGTTACTAGACATAATGTACCTATCAAATAATAACAGAAAACCTGATGAACTTTTTTTTTAACTTTTATTAAAAGCAGAACAACTTCAATATTCAAATAACTTTTCAGTTTATGTGAAATATTAAAAAAAATTGAGTTTTTAATGTTTAAACTATGCTAAAATACTGTTGAATTGTAATGTTTTATAACACAGTAAAGATAAAAGAAAAACATAACACAATGAACAATGTTAGAAAAAAAATTGATAAGAAAGAAAATAACTGAAAATTACTGTCTAAATTTCATTATAATAAAAAATAAAATACATACCTAGAGTGCTGCAAAGGTACCAAAATTTCTTGAACCTCTTCTGAAAACCTGTTCCAAAGACTACCACTTGGTCTCACAATTTGTGACAACTCTCCACTTTGACAAGTATATATCTGTAAGGTTTCCTGCAGTGCATAAGATGCACAGTCCTACAAAAAAGAAAAATGTGTACTTTACATAAGAAAACAGTCATAAACACAGCATGAAAAACTTCAGTTCCAGAAAGAAAGAAAAACGTTAGGAAGTGGAGAAATAAAAATAACAATAAATACACACAATACCATATGTTTACTGTGAAAGGCCTACAGTATCATACGTGACTATGTTTACTGTGAAAGATATAAGGTATCACGTGTGACTGTGCTTACTGTGAAAGATATAAGGTATTATGTGTGACTGTGTTTAATGTGAAAGATATAAGGTATAACGTGTGACTGTGTTTACTGTGAAAGATATAAGGTATTATGTGAGACTGTTCACTGTGAAAGATATAAGGTATTATGCAAGACTGTGTTTAGTGTGAAAGATATAGAAGAAAGATATAAAGTATCACGTTGTGACTGTGTTCACTGTGAAAGATATAAGGTATTATGTGCAACCTTGTTTACTGTGAAAGATATAAGGTATCACGTGTGACTGTGTTTAATGTGAAAGATATAAAGTATCACGTGTGACTGTGCTTACTGTGAAAGATATAAGGTATCACGTGTGACTGTGCTTACCGTGAAAGATATAAGGTATCGTGTGTGACTGTGTTTACTGTGAAAGATATAAGGTATTATGTGTGACTGTGTTTAATGTGAAAGATATAAGGTATCATGTGACTGTGTTTACTGTAAAAGACCTAAAGTATTAAAAAGGAATATGAGAGGATAATGGATGATGATTTCCTTGATAAACAAATCCCAATTCAAGGGGAGTGGAAGACTTGTAATATGCATGAAGAAAAGTTCACATACAAAGGGCAACACTAAATAAGAACAGTTAATCTTGTGAGAGATGGCAAGTACATTGAAAATACATTTTCAGTATAGGGAAAATTAAGACTTCTGATATGGTAATTATCTACTCTCACAATATTAGCTAGAATCTTACATTGATAACAAGGAGGGACCAGTGTGAGGATATGACAAAAGAATATTTTAAAATTATCTGAAGGATATCTTGGAAATGAAAGAATCAGATCTTGAGATCATAGAAAGGGAAGTGGACCATTTCTGAGCCAGGGATACTCTTCATCCGATTATGGAACGTGTGAAATATAAGGGAAAAAATGAGAGGAGTACATCAGAGTGAGAGAGAATGTGGCAAGAAAGTGGTCATAACCAATACTGTAACTCAATCTCAAAATAGGAAAGGCAGGTAAACAAAAGATACACCCCTAGGTGTACAGCAGCTTGGATGCAATGGACTACACATAGTAAATCAACTACTTTCAAAACATGCCCATGGGATACCAACATCCATGTGAGTGTAGAATAAAGAGCATACCCTCTTTACCTCAATCCCATGAAATGGGGAATTGAAACCCACTCTAATTCCTGGGTATGACACTAGGATTAGATCTGAGCTATTGAATTGGTATCAACAGAATGTCTGTTGCATGTAATCAACTCTCATAACTGTGAAATGGGCCAGGACCATCCATAGACAATATCATACCCCTAATATTAAGATGAGAAAACAAGAAACAAGAGATAGCCAATGACAGAACCAGAACAATTTCACAAATCATTGCTGTGACCCACAGCCAAGATGGAGGAAATTGAGTTAGGAAGATAGTTAACTTGAAATATGTGTGAGAACTTAAGTAAATGAGTTCACTCTAAATTCAAAACCTTCTTATAGTGTAACAACATTTAGTTGAGAGTAGGATGACAGTTTCCAATAAAGGGATGAATTACATCTTGATGTCTCATTCTGTTGTCAATGGTTATCATAAAGAGAAGAATATCACATCATCTACACCCATAAAATACCACCACCCTATTCTGTAATTGATTGGTTATTGTGAGTAACTCATTCAGCTGGGTGCCTTCAGGGTCAACCACCTCAGCAATTTGGAACTGGAGTTGTAAGGATGCCCATACTCCACTTGAAGCAAGGAAGGTGACAATGTGGTGGTGAAATCCAAAGCAGTATCACCACATAACCACAAAATCTTATTTTGAAAAATCAAACCATACTGAGTTATTAATTCTAGGAATGATTGGGATGGACAACAAACCCCTTCTGTTTTCCCATTCAGTCCAAGGGTGATACAGTCTGGGATGGGCTTGGTTATGAAACACAAAATATCATGAAAATCATGAACCTATATGTGATTTTGTGGAACACCCCATCTCAATGGTGAATGTGTGAAGCCATGGAAGATAAATTGAACACATCATGGAAGTACAGTGTGGATTTAAAGTTTAAAAAAATCCTGGTGTCTGACCACAGAACAGGATCAAAATAATGATGAATGAAAAGAAGACCTGTGAAAAGAAAAAGGAAAGTATAAATAGAAACTTAACAGTCAGTCACACAGAATTGTGAAGAATGGCTACAGGTGGAAGATAAAACCCCAAACAAAGAGGAAACTGCAATATAATGGAAGACTTAGAATGGATGACAAAGGCAAGCAAGGGAAAAGTGAAATTGTCAGATCTGATAGGAGTATACCCAGAACAAATTCCAGGAGAAATAGACCAACTGAAACAAAAGATGGACCTAACTGGCAAAAAAGTAGGTAAAAGATCATGAACAGAGGAGGATTGCCAGAGGATAAAGAAAACTTATCCTGGTAGGAAGCAGTATGTCAACAAAGAGCTCTCACTGAGCACAGAAGCCTACACGGATAAAGTCAAGGGGAAAGATGGAAAATGGAAGAAAAGGAGGAATCACCATCTCGAGCTGCTAACAATAATGCCATATCCCCAAAAGTGATAGAACCTTGTGAGCAGTAAATACAACCTTAAAAAAGAAAAAGCTCTTCCAAACCTAAGCACTGTCAAATGAGAAGTGATAGTTCAGTAGAGGAGTGTAGAAGGAACCACATATGTCAAATGAGTATGTCACACGACGATTCGGATGAGAAACGCATTGAAATCTTACAATTCCAAAAGTGGGGAGCAGAAGGTTTGAAGCATGTGTAAAGTTCACATATGTGAGAAAAGATAATCATTATGTTGGAATTTCATATTTTTTTAGACCTAAATACAGCTTACTTACTAAGCTTGATAAATTATAGTGGAATTCTACAGTACTGATATTGTAACTTATGACTATTTTGTTTATTTATACTGTATATTTGTTACCTGTAAATAACAGTATTGTAAATACGTATATAATGTATAATAATTGAAATGTGACTGTATTTTGCACAATCCTTTTCCACTACAACACAGTCAAAACAGGTCACTCTGTGGATAGTAAAAATTAGTTCCATATAACTTAATACAGTAATATGACACATGTGCACTGCTTCACTGTAGCTTCTGTATTGTTAGGCATGCATGGATGAAAGGTTGTTATAATAAAAATAATAAATATATATGAATGTATAATGTTATAAGATTTAAGCTATTTAGTCTAAACATTTGTGTTTTCATGTTATACTCTGTTGTCATCCCAGAATGAAAAGGGCAAAATTTATATATATACACACACACACACACACACATTTTGTTTTTTGGTTACGAAATCAGTAAAATCAACCAAACCTACACAGAGATTCATTAGTAAAAAATAAAGGGCAAAACATAATGTTTTTCCTTAATAAACATTTGATAAGTTTTGAATGTTATATTTTGTATGTGAAATTTGAAAATTTTCTGATGCATGAAAGTATTTTTCATCTCAAAATGTTGGATAAGAAACATGCAAAAAAGAAAAAAAAGAAAAAGAAAAGCTTACGACTTCATAAAAAAAACACAATATTTTGCATAACAAATCTTGTAATATTTATTGATAATATACCAAGTTCCATCAAGATATATTTATTAATTTAAAAGTAATAGCTTGAAAATTGTATCAAACACAAAATGATTATAAAGCCAGTCCCAGAGACTAAGCCTGTGTTAAAAAAAAGTCACATATACAATCAACATAGATTCGTTATACAGTACAGTTCTTGAATTCTGTGTACACCAAAAGGTCTCCTCAAGAATAATTACTTCTTGTTACAAACTTTAGATATTGGCACTTTATTAACAACCCTATAATCTCGAGTGTGTCTAATATTTTCACTATCTACAAATACATGAAGCTCAACAGGTCTTTCACTCACAATAATGAAAAGTCCAAAGCAATATTGCAACTTTATCAATGGGTGCTTCAGAACACAGGATACAAACATTATCAGTCTACAAAGAATTTTATTTCAACACATTAAGTCTATTTGTAAGTAATGAATGAGCTTATAAAAGTGAAACCTGTTAGTCCTAAAATTATGCAGATGTAGCTTAACACTGTTTCAGTGAAGAAATTCCTTCACTTTTAGAAGTATATTCTCTTCTCTAAATACATTTCACTTAGAAACAAAAGTGACATTTCTATATTTTTTGCCCTCCCAGAAAACTGATTTGCTGATTCCACACAAAATTCTATGTCCTGAACAATCTTAATGTTCCTACTGACTAGTGATAGTAGTGGATTTGTAAAGACAACACTGAGGTCTCTTCTCCCTGGTTTCACTCAATTTTATGCCACTAAAGATGGTTAGTTTATGTTTTCACTTCATGCTCTTTTTTTAAAAAAAAAAAAAAAATTTCTGCTGGTGCCTGGCACACCTTTACTACTTCATATAGCTGGAAGGTCTTGTCTTAGGCTCCATGCAGGTTGGCAGAAGTTTATCAACTGTAGTAATGTTATTAACGGAGTTACAAAATGTTATACAGGGTGTTCAGAAAGTCACTGTGCAGTTTTGTAATTATATGTCTATTCAGTCTATTTCAAGCCAGCAACTGACATCAGTGTTTAGAAACAAAATAAGAAGGATCCAAGCCAACAGGGGTCACTTTTAATATTGTTTATAATTGTTATTCATATTTACCTCCTGTATTCTATATTGAAACATGTCTGTTAATAAATATACAAGTGCACAGTGACTTTCTGAACACCCTGTACAAATGATCTTTTGATAGTTTATTTATTCTATTTACCTGATGACGATTTAAAACTTTCTCCATTTACAGTGTGTTTCAGTGGCGAGTTATGATTGTCACAATCTGTATTTTGTTCAAAGCATATATACAATCCAAAATGGTATGCAGTATTTGAAATATATAAAAGCACATTCTGCTGTCATTCGTAAGTCCAGGATTTGGAAACACACCTTAAAATGTGGCTTATGTTTTGTTGCACTGAACTTCTTCACCCATTTGTATCCATATTTTGAAGACCACAGGAGATTCAAAACATGTTTGTCCATATTTCAGAACATCATGTTACAAACCATTTGTTGGGTAAGAAAGCAACTGGGTAATGTAAACTAAATGTCATATCTCACTGAATATCTAGTGATTACTGTGATCAACAATTTGTTTTGAGATTTCTGAAAAAATTTAATATCTCATGTATAGTGAAAGAAATAAATGGCAAGGTTCATAGATAATTAAGATTATATTTTAAACTAATTTTTTTTAAAATAAATGATTAAGTTTTAACAAATGAAAAACTTAAATTTAAGTAAAGTGAAAATAAAGTATTTTTCAAATCTGTGCAACTTTTGTATAGGTAGTCTAATTATTCTAACCATTTCTCATAAGTATGTCAATGTGAAATAAAACCAATAACACAGAGTCAAAAGACACACTTCAGTATAAAATAACCACTCACTTGTATTCTGGTGTCTTCAGCTGCTAGGAAAGACCTAACTAGCTCTTGAACCAAATCATAAGCAAAGTTTTCATCTTCTACACTTAAATAAAAAAATGAAGACTTTTGGTTCTCACTCAATCTCCTCATTTCTAATCTAAAAACAAAACAAAAAAAGATAAACATTTATTTAAGTTTCAACTCAAACTTCTCTACTTCAAAATAATCTGTATTCCTATATGTATTCTTGAGACAGCTAATATGGATATTAGAACTTTAATTAACATAAAGCACAGAAGAATATTTTGGTCTTCTCATGTAATCTTCAGGTTAACAAAGAGAGAGTTTGCAACTGACTCTGCTTTATGTTAATTAAAGTTCTAATATCCATACCAGCTGTCTTCAGAATACATTTTTTTACTTGAAGTGTGTTTCTCATCTTCACGAATGTATTCCTATATATTACAAATAACTTATGAACTGTTGTTTAGAGATGCACATAAATTATTCATGCAAGTTAATGTAAAAAAAAAAATAAAAAAATGAAGGGCTTTCCAACATCTTTTCTAAAACTTGTCATTTACTGGGATCTATTTTACTGATTTTAACAGATACACGAACTCCAATAAACTAAGTTTATTATATTTTGTAACAAAATAATTGCACTGAATACAATAAATAAACTGCAGTGAGTCCAATACAGCTAAAAAACAATAGAAACAGGTTACTGAATAAGTACTACTGAATTCTTCAGTCTTCATGTTCCCTTAATTATACTTTTTCAATTTCAGTGCAATAACAAGTGATATGAGCCTTGCATCTTTTTTCCCTAAATACTGTTCTTTACCTGCAGTTTGCAACAAAAATCAACTTGTATTTATTGAACACATTACTTCAACTTGCCAAAAGGATTGCTTTTAAACCTGACTGACTGCTTAAACATAAAATACATCACCATGCAAAATAATTCAGTAAAATAGATTCAGTCATATTGTCATGAAAAACTTCCTTCACATTATTATGTACATAACCACTATTTTAGACTTTGTGATGTTTCTATATAATTGTATTTCATGACTGTTAAGCACTTTCTCATTTTATTATGGCAATTCCACCTAACAAAGAAATGGAAACTTTGTTAATCAAAACAACTTTGATATTTCTACATTGTGTTCAGTTGGTTGGTGTTTATTGGCACAAACCAACTAGACTATCTACACCAAACAAGCAGTAAAATAGGAAAAGGAATGTCTTATAAAAGGCGTTTGAAAAAAATAAATTAAATTAAAACAAAACAATGTCCAAAATTTGGATAAAAGATCTAAATAGAATTAAAAAGGCAAATGGCCCATAAAAAGTTAAAGACATGAGGAAGTCGGACAGTGTTACCATTTCCAATGTCAAGGGTAAACCCATACTTAAGGCATATCAAAAATGGTGCCATCACTTATGATTGTAATGATGGCATGACAGTAAAACATGGTTTATTGTGACTTGAGTGTTACAAAGGCCACAAATTGGTGGCTCAGTCGCAGATGAAAGAAAATAATGAGTTAAAAAGCTGTGACCAATGCATAACCTAGTAAGGACAACTTCCCCCTCTCAATCATTTGGAGAAAAACCTTGGCAGGTTGTACAGAGACACCTTACTTTAAACCATATGCATAAATAGGAATAGAAGAATGGTTTGAAAGATATTTATTAAAGAGATAGTACATTCAATTGGAAATATCTGCCTTCCTCAGATGACTCAAAGAAAGATAAACAAGTGGGAATGATAATAAGCTATTGCAGTATGGGCTGATCAGTGGAAACAGCAATGACATCCAATGGCACACCCAATTCTACCAGTGCACCTGAATATGAAGGCTAAAAAGAAGAGTGGCAGACTGTCTATTCTAAAAGAGCACAGCTCACTGAGGAAGATAGAACCTCAAGGGAATGCTGTGGTAAGGATTAAAGTTTAATAGCATATTGCCAGAAGCAGGGCTGAAAAACCTGGACCTGGGCAATCACTGGAAAGAATGGTGGGAACAGAGTGAGGAGTAGACACTGACTTGCCAATTCACTTATCCAAAGAGGGCAAAATACTCTTCACATTGTTGGAAAATAAATCTTTCTGCACTCGCACTGCAGCAGTGGTACATAGTGCAGAAGCATATGTCTGAAATGGAGTTGGGGAAAAATAATTTCTGAGTTTCAAGCTAAATGTTGTCAACTGTTTTAAAACACTGTACCTCTTTCTCCTCCACCCACCTAAGACAAGGACAAAAGTAAAAGAGGTGACAACCACTACTTTTAATGCAATGTGGTTCCAGTTTGTACTCATATGCATTGTGGTCTTTGCCACCACAAAAAGTGCACGTCAAAGAACTACGATGTGATGTCTTTGAAATCAAAACTGCTGGCACTGAAAAAAATCAGAGAGGGTTAGGAATATACCCACACCTTACAATTCAGGTAGATGTCAAGGCAGACAGATGTAACAATTTAAATGTCAAAATTACGACACTGGTTGGCAGCATAATTCTGTCCTTGCAAGTGAAGAAATGGCTGCACAACAGAAACTCCTTGGTTGGGGAAACAAGCAAGAATCTCCAACTCAGGAATGTTCTTCAAATTACTCTCAACAATTACTCCTTGTAAAGAATTCACAGTAGCAAGGGGGAGTAACATCAATGGGTATATCCCCAATGGCCTTAAAATTCAGGAGGTGTTCACTGTGTTTTGGGGTTGATATTTCCACAAAGATGTCCCCAAAACATAGCTTCTTGATGGACTTGGGAAAGCCAATATTCCACTTTAATCCCTTTTAAATGAAAAAGGGAGACATATGCCCTAAGGATTAATCAGATAAAGAATGAAGGATTAAAAATTGTGCTACAAGATCTGATGGTTGTGGTGATTTTCAAGGATTATGGAATTCATAAGAGTGAGAGGAAGATTTACTACCCATTGACCCTGCCCACAATGGAGTCCTATGAGGCTACACGTTACAATGCTAAACAAGGACATTGCAGCTACACCAGGGTTTCATGAACATCATACCCGAACACCAACATCTGACACAATGTCCACAACACCTGTTGAAAACGTCCAAAACTGGTTCTCAGGTTAATCCTGGAAGGGGTCACCACAAGGCCACCCATCTACAGAAAGTAAACTAAAAATATGGAACCTTTCCTGGTAAGACCCCTTACCACACAAAAGAATCACACCAAGCACATAGTGTTCAGCCTTTAAATTTTCTTATACAATAATATCTATTATTTAAAACACAATCCATGAGTTAGGGAAACATTTATGGTGGGTTCATCCTTCTCTCAAAGTCTAAGAGTACAATACAAGATTTGGTTCTTCTGTTCTGTAAAGCCATTTTCTTTGCACTAGGGAGGGGGACACTATACTTTACTTGTTGATTTAAGATAACTAAATGTGAGGGATGCAAAAAGAAAACACTTTTACTATTTTGTGCAAGAGGAACAAAATCCAGCCAACTGTCAAAAAAAGGACAGAGTGACACACATGTAGCTTATTAGATTTAGGGCATGTATCTGACTTTACTTTACATGCATGCTTTTGAATCACATGTCAAAGTTAATTTCATTATTAGTATAGATGTATATGTAGATTTTACTAAGTAATAACAATAAACACATCCAACTTTTTGTTACTGATCATGTTTTTATTAACCAGGAAATCACTGCTCATGGTCCTGCAAACAGTTGTGGATTAATGTTATAAAAAATAGCCCTAGTCATTCTTATTCCTCATATCAACTTCATTTAAGGTGGGTGTAGTGTTTTGTGTCCGTGACTGTGCTGTGCACATTGGAGGAGATACACTCCACTTCAGAGGTGCTACCTGGAAGGGCTGCAGCAGTTGTCACAAGTTGGTGAATTAGTGAAGAGAAATGTGTGATTTTATAAATGAGAACAGAATGTGATTATATGTAGTTCTTATTGGTGTCTTTTATCACTTCCTTCAGCTGGACAGAAGATTCATCAATATCAAGGCTGTACTATTTTGATGATCTCTATTCCACTCTTTTAAATTAATAATTTTTACAAATATTATTCATTGAATACGACTTTAATAGTATCTGTTCTTCACTGTATAAATAAAAGCATAAATATTCTTCACTTCAAAAAATGCAAAAGGATCAACCAGAAAGTGTTCTGGACTTGGAAGGATGTAAATAGGCCTTTACAGTTACAACATATCAAGAGTGTTCTTAAAAATGAAAGAACCTACAACATCAAATTACTATGAAAGTGGTAAATTCAAAAGGACACAATCCTGATGAAAATAATTTTGAGTTTGAACACCTTTGGTAGACCTGTAACATTGCATCACCATGAAAGTTTTCTCAGCTCTAAATGTTACAAGACCTGTAATATTAGGTAGTCATAAAAGTGTTTTTGGTTCTAAACGATGCAAAAAAGACCTGTAATAGTCATGAAAGTGTTCTTGGTTCTAAATGATGTAACAAGACCTATAATGTCAAATAGTCATGAAATTATTTTTGGTTCTAAAATAATTATTTTACAGATAATAAAATAATGATATTACAGATATCAGATAGTCATGAAAAGGTCATTGCCCTTGAAAGAAGCAGCAGGCTCTTCATTATTATATCTTCATGGAACTTTCCTTGGCTCAGAAAGTTGTAATGGGACTTGTAATGTTATGATTTCATTAAAGTGCTTTTGGATTTAACCCTCTCATCATGAATTCAGTTAAAATGACCAAACACATGACCTCTTTGTACTCATTTCAAGTCTTAAGAAAACTTGGTAGTCTTTCAGTTAACATTACAAGTCTTTCACACACAACAAAATCATATTTTTTGAAGTATTTTTAACAAACTACAATAAAGGTTTGTCTGTAAATATATTATGTATTTGTTTTGAGGATGCAGTGTGTAAAGATTAAAAATATTTTTTCTCCTCCAAAAAAGTTTCAGTATTCCTTTGTGCAATTTATAAAACCACTTAAATACATTTCAAATGTTTTTCCCAGAAAACTTCATATTTCACCTTTCATTTTCTCTACCCTATCTTAAAACCAGATCAGTCAGTTCGATTAATCTCCTAACCACCATTAAATAAAACTAAATTACCCTCTTTTATTCTTAGAATTGTAACATGAAACTACTTTTGTTTATCTGATGTAGTTTTAAGCTCATAATAGTGCACATACATTTATAATCAAATTTTGTTTTCTTGCACTTTGAACCTTTTCTAGCTACTATCTGTGCCATTATAAGGTTTAAATCACTTGGAGCACATGCAGTTCATTTGGGTGCCTTGTGAAACACTTTTATCATATTATTTATTTTATCTAATTTAGTCTTTACTAACCTAAAAGATCCCTACTTTTATATTTTAGTTACTTTTATAATAATAAATAACAAACAAACATGAAAATCAAGAAATAAAGTATTTACCAAAACTTCTTGTTTCTTGCTGTTGATTGTCAGTGAAACTTAAGCCTGTTTTTTATACTAATGGTAGTAATGCACTAAACAATTATTATTTATTTAAATAATATACTGAAGATCACAGATTAACTATGCGACAAGAGACTTTACAATTTTATCCAAGCTAGTCATTGTGATTCCTGTGGGAACCAAAGTTGTATTATAAGTGAAATTCATGCCAACCTAATCAAAACATAATTTAACACATCAATTGACAAAAGAAAAGCTTGACTTTCTACTATCTACAAGTAATATGTAATTAAATGTAAGAGAGAATTAGTAACAAATTCTGAAAAGGAGGATGTGACAGATGGCAAGGGAGGATCTGATTTTCTATTTGATAGCTCTGTAACCAAATAAAATTGAAAGTAGCAACAATCACAGTTAGTGAGAGATTTGTTTTAGAATTTCGCACAAAGCTACTTGAGGGCTATCTGTGCTAGCCATCCCTAATTTAGCAGTGTAAGACTAGAGGGAAGGCAGCTAGTCATCGTCACCCACTGCCAACTCTTGGGCTACTCTTTTACCAACGAATAGTGGGATTGACTGTCACATTATAACGCCCCCCACGGCTGAAAGGGCGAGCATGTTTGGTGCGAATGGGATGCGAACCCACGACCCTCAGATTACGAGTCGCACGCCTTAACACGCTTGGCCATGCCGAGCCGTTAGTGAGAGAAACAACAATTTTATAGTAAGTACTTTAAGCTTAATTTTGTACTTTTTCAAGGGGTGGTGGGTAAAACAGAGAAGAGAAGGAAGAATACTTAGGGAAAATTCAGGATGTTTTTAATATTACCTTGTAGAATTAAGAACTTAAAACTTACATACTATTAAAATATGGATTACTAGTCAAGTTCTTATGTTATAATAATTGTTGTATCATAAACAAAAAAGCAGTTTAGTAAAAGTTTGAATGTAAGACACTAAAACTTTGTATCATGTGCAGTAAAGGACACCAGGAGTGAAATAGGGTCGATTTATATGACCAACCATGTGACCTCTTTGTACTTGTTTAAAATCTTTTTAGATTAAATACTTTTAACTTTCAATATAGTGTGTATATCTTCACAAAATATGGCAGTGTTTAATTTTATATTGTAAGTCTTTAACATACAAATATATCATATTTTTAGAAGTATTTCAAATAAAATAAAATAAATATTTGTCCATAAGTATATTGAGTATTTTTTTATTTTTAAAGTCCGTGTGTCAAGTAATTTTCACATCTAAATTAAAAATACTTTTCCTTATCTCAAAGTCTCAACATTCCTTTATTTAATCCCTAAGACTTCCTAAATACATTTGAAACTGTTTCTTTTAACAAAATTTGATAATATATGTATATTATTTCTCTAACCCACTTCAAAATGAGATTGGTAATTACGATTAACTGTGCAACCATAAAAATAAAATAAAATCTGAATTACCTACTTTAATTTCTATAATGACTTCGTATAGTAATATAACAACCCATTTGTTTATCCTAATTAGCTTTAAGTTTGTAACAATATGCATTTATTTATATTTAAATTTAATTGTTTTATTGATTTTTGAGACATGACTTACTACTCTCTGGATGCTTATAAGTTGTAAATAACTCCGGGAATGTGCAGCTCCATTATGCTATTGAATTACATTACCAACGAGCTACTAAAGCTAGTAAAAGCAGCTTACATGTGAGCCTCAAGAAGCATCTTTATTTTATTATACATAAAAAATAACCATGAAAAACAAGAAATAAAATACATCACAAATATTTTTTTGTTTGCTCTCGGTTGTTAAAGAGAGTTAACCCTAATTTTTGTATACTATTTATTCATTGTATTGCAATTAATGAGTTTTATTTAATTAAATACTACTCCAAACAATATAAACTAATAACATGCAAAAAGTATACAAATTCCATTACACCTCAAAATTTTTCTGGCTTTCTGACTAGAACAATGGTCATTACAAATTAATCCAAGCTAGTCATTAAATTTCTTAGAGGAACATTGTTCATACTCTGAGAGAAACTGACATTTAACTGTTCAGAATAGAATGTTATACAACACGGCATTTGATAGATGAAAAACCTTGAGTGTCTGCTGGTTATAGGTAATATATAATTAAATGTATGAGTGAACTAGTAATGAATTATGAAAGAAAAGATGTGATGGGTGGGTGTGGCAGAATGGGTCTGATTTTATATTTGATAACTCTGTAACCAAACAACGTTGAGGACTATAATAAAAGTGGTTTACCTGAGCAATGACAATTTTATGGAGAATAGTTTATGTACAATTTCATACTTTTTTAAAGGATGATGACAGGATAGGGAAAATTCTGTATTTTTTCAAATATTACTTTATAGAGTTAAGAACTTAAAACTTATATGCTATTAAAATATAGATTATTAGCTAATATTTTATGCTATTCTAATTGGTATAACATAACCATAAAGTTATTTAATAAACATTTTAATGTGTGACACTAAACCCTCGTGTTATGCACTGTAAAAATATCTCAGTGGATAGGGTAAAAGGATGCAATGGGATACATAGCATCATATCCTCATTAAAATGTTTTTTGCTCTGAAAGATGCAGTAGGGTTTATATTATTACATCTTCATGAAATTGTTTGTGGCTCAGAAAAATGTAAGAGGAACTTTGTTCTAAAGGATGCAACAGGACCTGTAAATCAGATCTTTGCGAGTGTATTTGACTCTGAAAGATGTAAAAGGTCCTCTAACATTAATAGAGAGTGAGAGTGCTCTTTACTTTCAAGTATGTGACAAGAATTGTTTACCTCACCATGATTCTGAACAATCATCAGATCAACAGGAAATTGCTCTTTACTATAAAAATTTAATATAATATCTAGCATTAAATTTTTAAGCAATCGTACACTGCTCTAAAGTGCAGATCTGTTATTAATTCATACCAACTATCAGTTAAATGCTCTTTTATTAGATATAAAAAAAGTTTGTACAGAATTGCTCTATCATAGAAGAAAGAGAGAATATTAAACATTTATCTTATAAAGATATAACAGAATATAATCCTCAAAGGTAAAGTGCACTAGTAGATGTATCATCAATATTATATTTTCATAATGTGTATTACTAAAAGTGTTTTAGTACAAAAAAACATTAATATATTTATGAAAGCTTTAACTGCACCTACAAAAATGTTGATCTTTATTTGTGTCTCTAACACAGATGCTTTGTTTTTGTTTTAAGATATTCACAGAAACTTATTCATTGGCCATCTGCACTAGACACCCACAATTTTTTAACTGACAATTTTGAGGAAAAACAACTAGTTATCAAAATCCACTGCCAACTCTTGTCTGACTACTCAGTATGATTTGGTTGTCATGCTTACAATGCATGCACAGCCTCAAAGTGTAAAGCATGATTTTTATTTCTAGTAATAAATGGTGGACAGGCATATGAAAAAGTCAAGCATATTAACCAGTAATCTAAAGTTGTAAAAAAGAATAACATAAATAAATATGAACTTCATACATACCTGTTTTCAACAACTAAAAAGTGGAATATAGTAGCAACTCCTTGTGGGTGAAACTGAAGAAGGGGCAGTAAAGCAGTCATCACCTGGTTAAGAAGGGATCCAAGAGATTGCAATTCCACACTGACACAAAGAAACAAAAGGTTAAATTCTGTATTATATAATTTTTAATGATTAGTCATACTTTCATATGCCTGAACATGCAACTATGACCAAATCCCTAAAACCATGATATTTTATGAAAACTGAAATTAGGATGCCATATTATAAATATGCTAATAAAAAAACTAAAAACAAAAACATAAACATGTAATGCACATAAACAGCACTTATGAAAACCAGATTTTGAGTGAGAACTGATAACAAAAAATGGACAATTTCTATTTTGGTCCTAAAATATGTTATAGATTCTTAACTTTTAACTCTTTCAACATGGGCTCGGTCAATTTGACCAACCATGTGACCTCTTTGTACTCATTTAAAATCTCTTTTGACATAATACTTCTAACCTTAAATAATAGTGTGCATATCTTCCCATAGTTTGGCAGTTTTCAGTTAATGTTATAAGTGTTACACAAACAAGAAAAATATTTTTAGTGAAGTATTTTCAATAAACTAGAGTAAAGATTTGTCAGTGAATATATGGATCACTCCATTTGCAAAGTAATTTTATGTTGAGATTAAAAATACTTTTCTCAATCTCAAAATTCCAAATTTCCTTTGTGTCATCCCAAAAACCTTTATAGACATTTTAAATGTTTGTTTCCAGTAACTATTTACATTTCATCTGTTATTTTCTCTACCCTAACTCAAAATGCGATCAGTCATTTTGGCTGACCTGGTAACTGTAAATAAAAACCTGAAATTTACATATACCTGTTAAGAACAGAATGTAATATATCATTTGACACATAAAAACCTTAATTTCCTATTGTTTATAGGTAGTATGTAGTTAAATGTACAAGAGAACTATTAACATATCTTGAAAGAGAGGGTGTGACAGGTAGGTGTGGTAAAAGGGGTTTTCTATTTATATCTCTGTTATCATGCAAAATTGAAGACAATAAAAATATGGTTTGCCTGAGCAATAACAATTGTATAGTGAGTAACGAATGTTTAATTTCTTAATTTTTCAAAGAATTGTGAAAAAATAAAGATGACAAGATACTTAGCAAAAATACATAATGTGTGTCATACTAAGGAAATTCAGAATTTGAGTTAACATTGTCTTGTAAAAGTAGGAGCTTAAAACGTATACTGTTAAAGCATGGATTATTAGCTAAGCTTATATGCTACATTAATTGGTACAACATAAACAAAAATTAGTTTAATAAAATATTGAATGTAAGACACTAAAACTTTGTGTCATGGTCAGTGAAGAATACATGGGTCAAATGAGTTAATAGTTACTGAAGAGATGAGATAGACAGATGGAATCTTACCTTCACATTATGACAACGAGATAAGTAGACTGATCCTAACCTTCATACATAACTAAAAGACAGATTTTTTACATTTAAGATCGCCAGGAAAGTTTACAGATTTCAACCACTACAAATCATTCAACTTCAGTAAATTAACTTCAGACATTGAATATCTTTGTTGATAAAAAGTCAGCTTGTAAGCAGTGTCAAGCCATCCAAAAATAAACAACTGGCTAGCTTAAGCAAAGTGTAACAATATCAACTCAAAATTAATTTGCTTGTCATGGACCTGGACTGTCAATACAATATTCAGTTCTAGACAGATAGAAAAGTCAGTATAGTTTATAAGTTTTTAAAAATTCTTGTATATTGACTAATATTTGCAATACTACTATCACAAACCGTAGTTATTGTTTTTGTTGTTGTTTGTATATTAAAATATATTTGTGTTAAGAAAATTGTGTGTATCAATTTTGTTAGCAAATATCATAAATTTGATACATATCAAAATTCAATTAACTTCTAAATTAAAATTTCACATGAGAAATCCTTATAACATCTAGTTAGCTTTATCAAATGTTTCTTAAGAAGAAATATTTTATTTCATGTCCATTAACGAATTTCTACATGGATTCAGTCGATTTGACCAATTTCGTAATCACCATATAAAAATACAAAACCAATATAAATTATGCTTTTTTTTTTACTCAAGAATGACTACAGATTACAAAACATAAATGTTTAGACACAACTGCTTAAATCTCATGACATTATACATTTATATAGATTTACTATTTTCATAATATTGACTTTTCAGCCTGTTTGGCTAACAATTCAGAAGTTACAATGCCACAGTGCATGTTTGCTAATGTTAATGTATCCAATAATATAAAACTGACCTTTAGGTTTTACAAAGTGACCTATATCATCTGCATTTTAGTGGACTAGTATTTGGTAAAATACAGTCATATACAATTATTATAAATTGTATATTTATATAGAACATTACTATTTAAAAACAAATTTTCTTAAACTAATTTATCTCAAAATGTAGAGCAGTAAATAACAAAGTAAGCAAACAATTATCAGTTTTAGTTACAACCTATGTCCTCATTGCTGTTTGTCTTAGCTTGCTAAGCCTTCAGAAATGTCCCATGTGGAGGTTATGAAACAAAATTTTCTTTTTGATATTTTATATGTACATTAGAACAATCAAACAGTTATAAATTACTATACTGATAACATAGAATTCCATTATAATTTATCAAGTTTAAAAACTAAACTGTATTTGTATGAAATAAAACAGGAAATCTAGAACAGGCTAAAGACTCAAATTAGCAGCATGAAGGTTTGTTTCGAAAGAAAGAGAGGACACCATCACATTTGAAAATGGCTAGGAAAATCATTAAAAAAATATTCTGAGCTTCTGATTGTTTTTTCAGATCATATATAGAAGTAAATGTATATACAAGACCATTTCTCAAAATGAAAAGATACGATTCAACAAATATTGTTATAGTTTAGAAAATTAAAAGGATAAAAGTGTTTTTTTTTTATTTCAGCTTATCCATTTGAGTTCCTAGTTGGTACATCTACAGACGTTGTGTTTTTACATCACAAGCATTTAATTTGAACCAGTGCTACATTCAACACAACACAGAACATATAAAATTGAAGTTTTGGTGTATTTGTTTAATACTTACTTTTAAACTACAAAATTAAATACTGTATAATATCAAAATTTGAATTATAATCTACAGTTTGATACCAGAAATAGAGATAAATTCATAAAACTGTATTTCAATAAAATTTTGAATGCAACTTAATAAATGTAATAACATGGCCTTTGACATGTGACCCATCTGAAAAGGGTTAATAAAAGTCATATTATTCCCTGCACAATGCAATGCAATACTGACTAATCACGAGTACACACTCCCAATAGATGTGAAAGATAAGTCTACAAAGATCATAAACACTTAAGACAACAAACCACATCAAATCAAAGTAGACGTTATTAAAGAAATATTTATAAAATATTAGACACAATGAAAGAATATTATTTTCAAAATTGTTTTTAGAGTTTTCTACACTTTTACCATTTTCAAGACCCTATGGAATCAATAAAATTATAAAAAAATGTGTTTAAGTTAAGAAATTTCATTAGATAAGTAGATTAATTAAAGTTACTTTTCTTGCAATTGCAAAGTAAAGAAAATATACTTATGAACAAAAGTGTTCCAGGCTTGAGTACAAATTTGAGGGAAATCTTCCTCAGTAAAATGAATAGCTATCTTTAGAGTAGCCATCACTTTCATCCTCACTGCAGTAATGTGCTTTGGACCCATTAGCTCCATAATAGAATTTAAGCTTCCTAATGCCTAAAATAAATGAGAAAATTAGTTTTAGATATAAAAGTTCTCTTTATGTATTTAATGAATTTTGAGCAGTTGTAAAGTTCTAGATTTTTTGTTTTATGAAAAACAAGTGTCCAGGTTTTAAACATGAAAACTCAAATATATACTACCAAAAATTAAGCACATAAGTGTCATACAGTGACACTGGTAAAACTTCTTACGTTTGTTTAAAATAAACCTGTCCAACAACAGTAATTAAATGAAATTTCTGATGATATAAAGATAGGGATGTTGCAGCTACAGTTTACATTTTAAAACTCGATACACTTAAGAGAAACTGCTACAATCTCTATACAGAATAACAAACATTTCATGTTTGCAAAACTACAAAAAATTCATTGATGTTGTATCACTAAGTTTAATACTACCAAGTCAGTTCTTTAAAAAACCTTAGAAACCAACAAAATTTCTTAATATTTCATTAATGTCCACAATTGGTTAAACAGGATGGAATACAATTATGTAACTACTCAAAATATTGTCCAATATTTGGATGTGTTGTTCCTACAGGCAAGCTTATCAATCCTTGTATGTAATGTATTTAGAGGTAGGAAATAATTAAATGTAAGCCTAATACTACAATATGAAGCTTCCATATATAAAGCACAAACCATATTCAAGAAACACTTCTATGGGTAAATGGTACATACCAGAGTACTGACCATTAGTGACAAAACATGCACCATACTCTAATTAACTCTAAAAATAACATATCCAAATATCCTACAAAATTAAACTATATTTTCTGTGAATAGATAACTGTGTTCCATTCAGTATTAAGTCTATAATTTTTTTTTCCTATGATAAATTCATGGGAGGATAACGATGAAGAAAGAGCTCGTTCTTTTATTGGAGCTAAGATGGTTAACTTCATCACCTTCATCCAGCATGATCAACTCTAGTTCTTATAACATACAACCTATAGTTACTATTTTGGATGATTACATCAGTTTCAACAATTCTTAGGATAAATGATACATAACTGGAACAGCACCTTACTAACATACAGACTTTTACTTTCAACCATAAGAGCTTTGTCCAACTGTATGAGTCAAATAATGGGATTCACGGTTACTTTCATAACAAACTCACAACTGAAAGCATGAAGAATGTTCAGTAGCATTATATGTCAAACCCTGGACCCTACAAGCTAACCACTGGGCAATGCCAAGCCTGTATTATTCATACAGGGAGTCTTTGCTCTTTCATAAATATTTATTTACATAAATTTCACTTTCATATTTTCAATATGACTTTAAGATTATAAAGTTTTTTTTACTAAATAATGATAACAATAGTTTAACTTAGAAAACCAATCATAAACAAACATGTTTTTTTTATACTAAATAATGATAACAATAGTTTAACTTAGAAAACCAATCATAAACAAACATGTTTTTTTTATACTAAATAATGATAACAATAGTTTAACTTAGAAAACCAATAATAAACAAACATGTGATATACATAGAATTTTATGGAACTGATTTTACTTTCTTTTAAGATAAATAAAATAAAATATACAAATGAATCACAAAACTTTCAAGCAATAAATTTAAATTTCCTAATTATCATGTAATAAAACACCTACTAGTTTCTTTTCCTCTAATGGAAAATTTGCATTAAGCAACTGGGAATCAAAGAAAGCAAGAAAACCCAAAAGTCGTGGCTGTAAAAATTTGGCCTATGGATTAAAATAAAGCAATCAATTAAAGGTTATAATAACTTTTTACTGATTTAAAAATGAATTTCAATTCCTCTTCACAAAAGTTATAACAAATACCAACTTATTTTATTAATGAAGCTATTTGCTCTGGTTATGTTTCTTACTCTACTTTTAGTTGTGTTGTAAAAATTATACCTGGTACTTATTTCCTACATATACAATATTACAATAATTGCTGTAATATAATGTTTAAGTATATAATTCTTAGGTAAATATACTTCTGACAACTTTAATTCTCATAAAAGATTGCGAGCTCACAATTCCCGTAGCTTGTAATTATTAAAATTGCTTTACTTGAAAGCATGTCCATATTACAGTTACGAGAAGTCTGTTTGTGGCCCCTGACTCAAAAAGTTTGTGCACCACTGCTGTAAATACTTTACTCTGAACAATGCTAAACTTATGTTATGTTAACTTATAATTTCCTTGTATAAATACCAGAATTTTAAAGTCAGATACAAGTAACTGACCAATATGACTCATCAAGAGTAAATAACTGACAAATTTTACTCAGAAACAATCATTTGAATTTTTCTGGATACAGGTTTTGTGACACACTCCACCTAATCAGTAAGAATTACAGACCCGTAAAGTAATGTGGTGCAGATTTAAAGCTAAGTACCCCAAATAGGTATCACTTGCTACAGAGCAGAAGCAGGTATGTAAAAAGACTACTATAAAGGTAAGAGATAAAAATAGAGTGAGAATTTACCATTTGAAGTCTATGGATGTTATGGAGAATAGCAACAGGTTGCAAGAAATAGCCAGTGAGGAAAAGATGTTCACATTATGAATATAATGTATAACCACCATATAAAATAAGTTTCAGATACCAATTTGCATAATCTTCTCTAATGTACAACAGAAGAGAGCAGCCATGAAAAGGGTGACAAGACAGATCTGGTGAGAGAAAACTTGAAAGAAGTGACAAGAATTATTTGTCAATGATGTATAAACCAGATTAATAAGTTGATAAAGCCAACAGGTAAAGGTTACAAACGAGAAACACTGTAAAAAAAAAATGAGTTCCAGGAGATAAAAGACAGAAATAGGAGTAATGGAAAGAAGCAGTGTTGGTAACATAACAACAAAGAGTTTGCATGGGGCAAAAAAAAAATAATCAGGATCAGATTGGGAACAAAGATGCACACAGATGGAAGTAAAATAGGTGTGAAAGTCCTTACCTCTTCATGCATTGTTATTTCAGTAAAAAACATTATGAGTGGGATAAAGAACATATAAATATCAATAGCAAAGCCAACCAATAACAACTACATGCAAACAGAAGCAAAAAAATTAGTCATCAAGAAGAGATGGTGTATCAAATGAGAGGACAAAGGTTAAAATGGAGGAAAGTAAAAGTTATGAAGGTCAATAATGAAATTTCAATCTCATAGGGCAATTAAACAGTAAGGATGAAGGACATGAAAGGAATGAAACAGGAGAAAGTATGGGAGAGAAAACAATGTGGGAGAAATGAGAAAATGAAAAGTATCGGATAATGCTACTCTATAGATTAAATTGCAAAAATGGATGAACCATTGTCCAAGAGCTAAGTAAAAAAGCTAGAAGGGTGTGGAACATTCATTTGGAAAAGTCAGAAGTAGTAACATAAACACAAGATAAACTGATAAACTGGCAAAAAGGAAGGGTGAACAGCACAAGAAAGAAGGAAGGCTACCTGTGAAGAGTGTGGCTTTGGCTGGAGGAAAAATGGTTTATTTGTTTTGTATTTCCACTTATTTAAATGAGAGCTATCTGTGCTGAGGAACAATGGAGAAATGATTTTGCCAAAGAAGGGATTGGGAAAGAAAAAGAGGCATGAATGAAAAAGGTTGAAGAGATGAAATCACAACTGTGCTGGCCAGAACAGTGAGTTGAGAAAGACTGACATGGAGGAGTCTGAATAAGAGAGAGAACTCAGAGAAGATGGATAAGCATGCAGGTAAAGACTGAACCCATCTTGACTAAACATATCAAACAGCTGGAGCCAAAAAAATCTGGAAATGGAGACCAAAAGATTGGGAGTTTCATATGGAGGTGAGTGGCCCCTTAATAACTGATATAATATGCAAAAAGTTAAACTGTCAGAACAGACCATATTGAAGTGCCACATACATTTATGCATCAGGACATTTTTCAGATTTTACATGTAAATCATATATAACCTCCAGGTAATCATAAAATACTTTACTTTTTTCATTTTCACTGTTGTATCTCTATATGGTTTGAGTTGATTTGACTGACCTTGTAACCACTACAAAATTAGAATTTTTCATTCTAGAAAGACTACAAATTATAACTCAAAACTCAAATGTTTAGTCTAGATAGCTTAAATCTAATAACATTGTACACTTATAAATATTTATTATTTTTATTATACTGACCTTTACAAAGTGACTTGTAAAGTCACCATGTTTTTAGTGGACTAGTATTTCATAAAATACAGTCACATTTGAGTGTATTATTACTACTTAGAAACAAGTTCATAAACTAATTTTTCTTAAAACATAGAACAGTAAATAATGAAATACACCAAACAAGTATCTTTTCTAGTTTTGTACTTTGTACTCATTTGCTGTTAATCATAGGTTGCTAAGCCTTATCAAATTTTGCATGTGGAGGATGTGAAACAAAGTAACTTTTCTCAGATTTTTAATATACATTTTAAGATAACATCAAACTACTATACTGATACAATAAAATTCCACTGTAATTTAGTTTAGTAACTAAGCTGTATTTGAATCTAATAAAATATGAAATCTCCAGCTCTCTAAAGTCTTACCTTATCATTCAAAATCTCCCATGAAAAGATGAATTTTTCACCAATTAGTCAAGAAACCTACTAGAAATAATGCTATTTTAGATTTATTAACATAAAATATGGAAATGATCAAAGGGTGAAAACTGAGGAACATCTGGGTGCTTTATTGGGTTCAATGTTTTGCTGCATATGGAGATAAGGAATAAAGATATTTTAATTATCAATTTAAGAAAAGTACAACAGATTTACTGTTATACATTTATTTTAGTACCTATGCTTGTTTCTCTATAACTTTTGTTTTGCACAAAACATATATTCTTGACTGTGTATTGTGCAAGTCCCATCTGTTCTTAAAATTGGTAAAATGTTCTTCAGTGTAATAACTGACAATGTACCAGGTGTATATGTATTACTAGTGACTGACAGCATTGTTGCCAAATGAACTTTGGTGTATTTTCTAGAGTCTCCTGTAATTGGTGTATAAAAACCAATGTGCAGAGAAACAAATATTATTATTATTGGACAACTACAGTCAGTGTGCTATAGGCCTCAGGAGCTATAACTGTGATACTTGCCTATTAATTGGAAAACTACAGCATTGAACCAGTAATGTTTATAGATTTAGACCATTACAAATGATTCAACTTCAGTGAATTAATGTTTAGAGGACGATTTTATAGATTCATCTCAGATGTTTTTTTGGCCTGACAGGGATCTTCCAAATAACTGTCCTACTGATAATTCATTGGTGAGTGTCAATAATGGACATAATGGTTCTAGTTCACCTGGTGAAGTTCCATGTGCTAGAAATACATTGATCAATGAGCAAGAAAAGAATCTGCAGACTTTATCACTCTTTAAATATGCACTCCCAAAAAAAATGAACTGGAAAAAGTTTCATATTACTTTTTCAAAAATGGTGTGCTAATGAGAAAATGGAGAACACCAAATGTACCAGTGTTAGAGGACTGGGCTGTAATTTATCAAATTGCTGTTCCAAAAGTGTATCATTTTGACATAGTGAATGTAGCCCATAAACTCCCCATGGAAGGTTGTTTAGAAGTCAACAATGCATGTGATAAAAATTATGAAACATTTATTTTGGCCAAAAATTAGGCAAGATGTTTCCTGGTTTTGTAAAACTTTTCACACCTGTCTGTGTAATAACTGATTGTGTTATTACAAAAAAGATAACATTTGTGCTCAAGCACTTTCACATGCTATGTAGTTTTATTATCATAAGGTTATTTGTATTAATTGTTTTATATATATATATATATATTTATAATTTTTGAAGTTATATAATTTTTTAACAATGCATTGTATTTAATAAATTGTTATCAGTGTGCATGTGTGTGAGTGTATGTATATGTAACATCTTAATTAAAAATTGTCTAATGCCAATCTTAATTCTCTAAAGAGAGGTGTAACAGATTTACTGTTGTACATTTATTTCAGTGCCTACATATGTTTCTGCATAGCTTTTGTGTATGTGTTTTTTTTTTTTCACAGGATATATATTCTTGACAATGCATTGTGCATATCCCACCTATTCTCGAAATTTGTAGAAGGTGCCTGAGCATAAGAATCAACAATGTACTAGTTATGTATGTCATACTAGTAACTGACTCTATTGTTGCCAAGTGAACTTTGGTGAATATTCTAGGAGTCTTGAGTGAATGGTATATCAAAGTAGACATGCTGAGAGACAAATATTATTATTATTGGACAGCTACAGCCCATATGACATAGCACTCGAAAGATATAACTATGATTAACACCTATTAATCAGAAAACTGCAGAACCAGTAATGTTTATAGATTTCAACCATTATAAACCATTGAACTTCAGTGAATTAATTTCAGGTGTTAGTATTTTGTAATTCATATAAGACCAATCAAGCTAGCTAGCTTAAGTGATATGTGACACTATCAACTCAGAATTAATATGCTTGTCGTGGACCTAGATTATCAATAAAATATTCAGTTCTAGACCAATTATAAGAATTAGTATTATCTGTAAGTTCTAAAACTTTTGTAGATAAGCAATCCTTTGTAATAAACTATTAATAATACCCATTATTATAAACTGTACTTTTCTTTGTTTGTTTGTATACTAAAACATATTTGTGTTAAAAATGAAAGTTGTGAGTATTAATCTTCCAGGCAAATACCATAAATCTAATACATATTCACATTTAATTAACTTCTGAATTCAAATAAAAATATCTTGTTATTTGATACATTAATATACACAACATAATAAATTGGAAACCTGTCTGAACTAAACAATAATAGATACCTAAGGCAAATTCTGAAGGGGTGAAACAAAAATTATCTTTTGTGAAAGATTTATTTAAAGACACTAATTAGATGTGAAAAATGTTTAAAGACAAATATTTCAATATTCAAGATAAACATATACTTTATAGATCGAAAAGAGTAATTGCAAGTAAAAAAAACCAGGTTGGCTCACAAAGAGTATAAGAGGTAAAATTAAATAAAAGCACCATAAGTTTAAGAAATTTAAACTGACTGGTGCAACAAGAGATTTAGAAGATTACAGAAGATGAAGTTAAAGAAGCAGGAACATCAAAAGGAATTGTGTGAGAAAAGGTTGGCTAAAATGTAAAAATTAGCAGTATGAATTTCTTTAAATAAGATAATGGTAAGCAAGTGTTAGGAAGAGGTGATAAAGAAAGGCTCACCATTGATAATTATGAAATGCTAGGTTTTTAAATTTTGCTTTGTCTTTAGTTTTTACTTAACAAGATTTAAGCAGTATTCCACATATTGAAGAGTTGGTAGATGAAAACAAGATGAAACAACATTACTGCATTAATTTACGAGATAGTTAAGAAAAAACTGAGAAGTTTCAAGAATGATAAATATCCTGCACCAGATAGTATTCTTCAAAAGATGGAGGTTACAAAATTAGCTGTGCAAGCCACTTGCTGCAATTTTTATCAGTCCCTGAACAGTGAGTAGGTACCAGAGGACTGGAAATTAGCTAATGTAACTGCTAATTTCAAAGGAGGTGAGAAAAACTGTCCCAGTAATTATGGACCTATTAGTCATATACTGTATTAAAAGATGCTTTGCAAAGTCATTCTGAAAAGCTGACAAATTGATGAGACGGTCAACATGGTTTTACTGAAGGAAAAATCTTGCATTACGAATCTTTGACATTCCTTGAAAAGGTTACTGCCAATGTAAATAAAGGTAAGTGTAGATTTGATATACCTGGATTTTCAGAATACATTTGACAAGGTAATATATAAAAGGCTTGTAAAAAAGTTCTCTCTGTATGTGTGGGGAATAAGTTAGCAAACTGGATAGACGAATGGCTGGACGGAAGAGAAAAAGAAGGTTGTTACCAAGTTCATCCAAAATGTACTAATTTAACAAATGGGGTACCTCAGGGTTCAGTCTTAGAACCTTTATTCTTTTTTATTTAAACAGGCATTGAACTGTTGGAAAGGGTTCTGAGTAGGTGTACTTTAATGACTATGTTGAAGGGGTGAAATCTCTCAAATCAATAAAAGCAATGATATGGCCTTTGATGCATGACCCATCTGAACTGAGTTAAGAATCTAGTTCAAATTGATGTTTATTGTATCAAAATACTAAATCTATAGTTTTGTATGAATTAGGGACTCAAATTACTGATATATATATTACAAAATCAAAACATCATATCTTTTATAATCGTTCAGATATGGTTTATGTACTGAATCATGCATAATGGCCCAATTCACCACTTTCCATTATTGGAAACAATATCTTATATAAGTAAGTATATTATATCTTATATAATATAAGTAAGTAACTAATTTCATTACACAGTTCACTGGTTAGAAAGGAAGGACAAGGCAGTATCTGATGAAAATCCCTAAATATGAGTGGAATGTTTAAGAAAAAAGTGTAAGTTAAACATTATCCGTAGGAGAATCGAAAAATAAGACAAAGTTAAAATCTAGGTAGGGGATAAAATGGGTAGGATTAAGAGAGGGTTTTCCCAACACTGGCAACAGAGATCTCAAGGATATAGAATCAAGAAGAAAATTTGCCTGATGGTAAACTAAGGCAAAAAGAACAAATGCCACGGTTGGACAAGGCTTGCAAGTACTCACTTCCAAAAGAGAGACAAAAATGCTCATTGTGAAACAATATCTAGAAAAGGAAGGAAATATTATACTGCAAAAACATGTCTATAAAAAATAATAAAACTGAGGTAAGTCTCACATATTCAGCAGTCAAGGTCTAGAAAGGCAAGCCATGATCAGGTGGAAGAAAATTAACATTCATCTCAATGGGTTTTGCTATAGTAGGAGGAAGGCAAACAATATCTGGAGAAAGTAGGATGTACCCTGACCCTCAGAGCTCCTCACAAACAAAAGTAATAGTAAAACATATAAATTATAAAGAACAACAAAAATGAAATAACTGATAAATTGTAAATGTTGAGAAATTGTGTGGTGAAATAAACATATGTATCAGATGTTATGCATTAAAGCAAATAAAATATTTAATTTAATTATTAATTTACCCCTGAGGTAGAAATATAGGTAATTAAAAAATAACAGACTCTTTTAAGCCAAATTGAACAGTGAAGATGAAATATATCACTAAACTCTAATTTAAAAATACTAACCTGACAATAAGCATGTAGAATACTAGAAGTCTGTGTGGACCCTGGCTACAGGGTTCCACATAAACCAAGTTAATAGGAAAAGTATACGAGACAAATAATAATGAAAATTAAACAGAAGTTATTTTTTAAAAGTAAGTAATTGTATGTAAACATTAAGATATGTATGAGACACGATATATGAAAAAAAACAATATTGTTAACCCAATAATTGATATACCAGTAAGATAAATTACACGTAATCCTAAAATAACAAAAACCAATGATAAGCCTAATTGAATGGTATAGAATGCAGGATACAACTAAGCCTAAACCTAAACTAAACTCTCAGTACCAATCTACCAAAACTTATGTTATGGAGCCCAAATAACAACAGATAATGATACTAGCAATAAAAATGTTATAAACTCATAACTATAGATGTTTAATCTGCCCAAAGTTGGCAGACTGTATTTAAAAAATGTGCAGACCACCAAACTCAAGTCAAGGCACAACAAATGTCAGCACTCTGGAGAATCAATATAACAATGAAAAAAAGCTGATTATTTTGCAGTAGAATACCACCACTAGAAACCTGTATAAATGTGCTAATAGAAAATATAACTTCTGAAATGGTAACTTAGAATGTGTAATTCATAATTCAAAATGAACACATTACAACCATACTGACAGAAAGAAATACTTTTTGTAACAAAGTAACAAGTCCATAACTAAATAGAAATATAGAATAATTCCACTTCAAAATAATTCAACAAGTTACAAATATCACTACTGTATAATAAAGAGTAAACCTGTTGAGAGAAATTGATACAAATATGAGAAAAAACAACAATAAACACATGAAACGAGAACAAATTAAAAGTCACAACACAAGAACAACCAACCAAGAAGAAATAATTCAGTGAAAGAGAACAGAGGGAGTTGCACATATCAGGAGCATGTGTGTTGCACTACTATTGGTGGGAAGGTTGTCACATGATAATCTGCATGCAAGACACACTTTACCATTTAACTGTTAGGCATGCTTTTTTTTTACATATAGATAAAAGCACCAAACTATTTATTGATGTGAGAGGAAGTAATGTTTGGTATTGGAAGAATAATCATGAAACAACTCTGGTACATCAAAACTAAGGCAATTTTCAGTTTGTTTTTATTCTTACCCAAATCCAAGTCTGAATACTAAGCAAACATTTGATAGTATCTGTGTTAAAAATTTCATAATTTTCATTTTTCTCCACTAATTTGAAAATGATAGAATGTGTAAAAAAGAATTTTTGGCATAAACACTGTTATCATAGGTAAAATCATGTTATAAATTTTAATAATTCACAATAAACATTCAATAAAACTTACAAAATTTGATATATTTCTGTATTTATATTAATATTCATTATTTCAATGCCAGAAAGAAATAAAGAGCAAACATCACAACAGAAATTTCTTTCATATATTTTGTGTATTTTTTTCATTTTTATACTTAAAAGTAAGACAATAAAGCATTGTAATAGAAATGTTTAAATTTACATAGGAAATACACTATCAAGATTTTAACAATCACAATTGAATAATAAAGATACACCACATGGCCAAAGTAGGTGAATACCCATATGTGCTTGTTGAACATTTCATTCCAAAACATGGGCATTAATATGGAGTTGATACTGCCTTTGCTGCTATAGCAGTCTCCACAGGAAGGGTTTTCCCTAGATTTTGAAAGATGGATGTGGGAATTCACTCCTATTCAGTCACAAGAGCATTAGCAAGGTTGGGCAAGAAGGCCTGGCTTGCAGTCAGCATTCCAATTCATCCCAAAGTTGTTCAGCAGGGTTGATGTCATGGCTCTGTGCAAGCCAGTCAATTTCTTCAACATCGACCTCAGCAAACCATGTCTTTATGGACCTTGCTTTGAGCATGGGGGCATTGTAATGTTGGAAAAAAGGGGCCTTCCCCAAACTGTTGCAAAAATTTTGGAAACACACAACTCTAGAATGTCATTGTATGCTGTAGCATTAAGACTTCCTTTCACTGGAACTAAAGAGCCTAGTTTAAACCATGAAAACAGCCCCAGACCATTATTTCTCCTCCACAAAACTTTATAATTAACACTATGCATTCAGGCGGGCATTGTTTTCCTGGCATCTGCCAAACCCAGATTCGTTCATCAGACTGCCAGATAGTGAAGCAAGATTCATTACTCCAGAAAACGTGTTTCTACTGATCCAGAATCCAATGGTGGTAACTTTACACCACTCCAGCCAATGCTTGGCATTGCTCATGGTGACCTTACGCTTGCATGTGGCTGCTCGACCATGGAAACCCATTTCATGAAGTTCCCAATGAACAGTTCTTGTGCTTGCATTCCTTACACAGGCAGTTTGGAACTCAGTAGATGTTTATGCATTATGCGCTTCACCACTTGGTGGTCCCATTCTGTGAACTTCTATGGCCTACCTCTTCATGACTACAGTGTTTTTTTCTTCTAGACGTTTTCGCTTCACAATAAGAGCACTTACAGTTGACCGGGGGCAGCTCTAGCAGGACAGAAATTTGACAAACTCACTTGTTCAAAAAGTAATATCCTATGACAGTGCCATGTTGAAAGACACTGAGCTCTTCAATACAACCCATTCTACTGCCAATGTTTGTCTATGGAGATTGCATGGCTGCATGCTTGACTTTATGCATCTGTTAGCAACGGGTGTGGCTGAAATAGCCAAACCCACTAATTAGAAGGATGTCCGCATACTTTTGGCCATGTAGTGTGTATAACAAATATAGAAAATCACAACTCACTTCAAAGGTTCTTCTCCTTTAATGTCATCGCTAGCTCTCTTTCTTTTGGTGGATAACCTACTTGTAGATGCTTGATGTTGAACAGGTTTTTCTTGAATTGTGGGATTATGGGCAGACAACTGCTTGAGCTCTTCTCTTTGTATATATAATAATGCAGTCTTGACACACTATATATAAACACACACATATTTAATTACAATAATAATTAAGAATATGTAAATTGAAAGAAAAATAAATCACAGAAACTTAAATTATATTTTTTAGAAAGAACACTGTGCAATATTTGAAATGAAGAAACCCAAGTAACAAAATAAAATTTGATATTAATGTAACCTTATCTTTAAACCACAGTACATATGCACACAATTAAGCTCAGTCAATTGGAACAACCACATGACCTCTTTGTACCCATTCAAGGTCTTTATAGTTTTAAATACTTCCAATTTTCAATAGTGTACATATTTACAAAATTTTGCACACTTTCAGTTAACATCATAAATAATATTTTTTTGTGAAGTAGTTTTAGTAAAATAAAATAAAGATTTGTCCATGTTTATATTAACCAACCTCATAACCACCAAAACAAAATCAATCTAAACTAACCTTTTCTGATTTTCGGAATGACTCTAAATTGTAACACAAAACTACATTCATTTACCCTAAGTAGTTTTAAGGTCCTAACAGTGTACATCTATTTGTAATTAAAAATTTATTTTTTTATATGCTCTTTGAATCCTGTCTAACTATTATCTGTGTCACTCAAGGCACATACAGCTCACGTTACAGTAATGAATCACATTAACTACAAGATACTTGCACGTGTGGCTTGTGAAACATTTTTATTATATTATTATTATTTTCTTTACATAATCTATTCTTAACTAATCTAAAAAGAGATCCACATTTTTACATTTTGATTAGTTTTAATAATAATAAATAAAGAAGAAACAAGACAAATATGAAATATTGTACTTGTAGATTGTTGAGAACACTATATACTACTGTTTTTACACTAATGGTAGTAATGCATTAAATAATTTTCATTTAATTAAATAACGGACCAAAGAACATATACTGATAATATGTAAAAAGCAGATAATTTCTCCTAACACTCAATTTTTCTACCTTTCTACCTATGCAACAAAAGCTGTTGCAAATCTGTCCAAGCTAGCCATTAAATTTCCCATGAGAAAGAAGGTTGTTCTCTGAGTAAAACTAATGTTTATTTTTTCAGAATACAACATTATACAATACATCATTTGATAGATCAAAACCTTGACTTTCTGTTGGTTATAAATAATATATAAATAAATCTAAGAGAGAATAATCACCAAAACCTGAAAGAAAGGATATGACAGCTTGATGTGGCAGGAATGGGGTCTGATTTTTTATTTATAGCTTTGTAGCCAAACAAAATTGAAGGCTATAAAAATTATGGTTTGTCTGAGCAATGACAATTTTATTCTGAGTAATTTAAGTTTAATTTTGTACTTTTTGAAAGGGTGGTGAATTAAATAGGGAAGACAAGATACCTAAAGTAAATATGTCATGTGTTATACTAAGAGAAATTCAGGAAGTTTTTTTTAAAATATGACCTCGTAGAATTAAAAACTTATAAAGATATGAATCATTAGCTAAAATTTTAAGCTTTTCTAAATAATATAACATAAAAGAAAAAATAGTTTAATAAAAGTTTAAATGTAAGACACTAAACGATACCTTGGGTGAGAAGATTAGTTAACCAAAGACTTTTAAAAATGCTGGTCTTTCATTTTTGATTTGTTTATGAATTTTGTGGAAAACTATCCAAGGGCTTTACACGCATAGCTGTCTCCAATTCTGAAGTATAAGACTAAAAGGAAGGTAGCTAAGGAACAGCCAGTGAGATTTGATAGTTACACTTATTGCACCCACAAGCCCCACAGAACACACATTTGCAGTAATGAAACACAGATAATAAAATCTTAGATTCACAGTTTGAGCACATTAATCACTTGGCTGCACCAAACTAATGGTCCATTATGAAAGATTTTACAAAAGCTCCAGATAAAAGAATAATGTGCAGCAGTATAAAATATGAATGTAAATAACAAAAACATGATATGAGTATACACATACTTATCTATTCATTTTCTCAAAGTGTAATAGACATATAAAACTTTGTTAGCTAGTCTAATTTATAATGCAAAAATACACTACAGTTCTACAAAACACCTTTATCCAATACATACATACAAGTTTCATATTTTAAAAACCCTTTCAACTCTACAGTTTATCTTACCTGTGAGTTCACCATTTTTCCACAATGATTTAATAGAACTTCACTCAGAGATTCAATCAACTTCTTGGGAACAGAAAAGTTTCTACTTTTAAGGTAGCTCATCAGGTAAGTAAATGTGTCAACAATTGCAACTCCAAGTTTTTCAGTTGTAAGTTGATACAAACCATACCTATCTAAAATCTGAAAGAATCAACTAGTTCACATACATTTAAAGACTCACAGAAATGGTTAAGTGAAATGAAATGTAAATGATAAACCTTAACTTTAAAAACTGTACTAGTGATAAAGTATTTTCTTTTCATAAGCCATTGTGCCAATATCTTATAAAAATAATTCAAAATAAAGAATCTGTAAAGTTTATTTTTCTTTTTTGTCATACTCTTTTCCTTTATATATAAACTCTCAGATCTAAAGTTTGCAATAGTTAATTTATTTGAAACCTACAACTAGCTAGTAGACAAGCAAAAAAAAGTTATAAAATAAAAATTATTTTAGTTTACTTTCTGTAAATGTAAACATTTTATTGCCTGAAAAAAGACCAAAATAAAACCTGTGTGTTAGCCCCGAAACACACTTTCAAAATTCAAATTTAATTCTGAATTTCTTTATGGTTTGGTATCAAACACTTTCAGAATACTTAGAACTAATTTTACTTTGTTTTGTTCCTACGTTTGATCAGTTTAACAATTATGCAACTAGCTTAAGACATATAGCTACTTTAAAAACAAATGTTTTCTTCATGAACACATTGGAAACAAATTATAACAGAAGTTCTTGGAAGGTTTCTGACTTGTTTGAATGAATAACTACATACTATTCTGAATAAAGAAAAATAAACCAGTTCTACTTATAAACAATCTCAAATGTGGGAGGTAAAGAAAAAAAATTATTTTTCTAGGTTACACTGAAGGTAGTAATTATCTTCCTTAGTTGGTTGGTTGGTTGATTTGGTGTTTTATGGCACAAAGCAGCTGGGCTATCTGTGCTAAACATCCAGTAAAAAGATAAAATTAAAGTAAAATAAAAGAAAATTAAGGTAAAAAAAAAACAAAGTAAAAAAACCATAAACCAATGTTTACATCTAGTCTAAAGCATTAAAACAAAACTACAGTAATACAAGTTGTAGAGGACTTTCTGCAGCATAACTGTAATTATCATAACTCGCTAGGAAGATTAAAAGAGATAAGTAACGAAAACCATCATCAGTCACCTGTAGCTGGCCTTTCCAGTCTTGGTTCCAAGTTATTTGATGTTATAGCTATTTTCAAAAGTAAAGTAATTAAAGTTTTAAAGGAAGTGTAGCAAAATTTTAATAGTAACTTGCCAGGATGACTAACAGGTAGTTCAAACAGCAGCGTTAGTCACCTAAGTAGACCTTTCCAGTCCTATTTGAGTTACTTGACTTTACAGTCATTTTCTAATTTCAAATCAAACTAGATAGACTGTGATTCTCCAAAGGGATTCTCATCAAAGAAGGTCTAAAGAAACTTAAATGGCATTAGAAAGACTGATGGCCTTTAAAAAAACTAAAAACATTTCCAAGGTGGACAATGTCATTATGGACAAACCTTAGGACAGAATATGGTGAAAATGGCACCATCGTTGATAGTCATAACGATGGCAAGAAAGTAAAATGTGGTATACAGTGACCTGAGTATCACACAGACAACATAATGGTGTATCAGTTCCAGATAAATGAAAACAATGAGTTAAAAACTGTGACCAATGCATAGTCTAGTTAGAACAACTTCCTCCTTCCGATCCTTACGGTAACAAGGACAGCCAAAGTCTAATACAGGGTTGTATTTGGAAAAGCATGTTTTTGCATTGCTCACTCCAAATTGACTGCGAGATGGCACAGAGCCAAGCCTTGAATACAGGACCATAGTCCATGTATCAGACAGGCACAGCGGTGATAGTGCCAGAGCAGATAGACTTAGCTGCAGTGTCGGCAAGCTAGCTTCCATGAATACCAATATGGCCCAGTATCCAGAAAAACTGAATAGAAGTAGATGATAAAGAGAAATGGGCCAGTCAGTTGTGAATATTGGTGACAACAGGGTGTGAACCAATGTGAAGCGATTCTAGGGCCAGCAGAGAACTAAGCGAGTCAGTATAAATCATGCAGTTTGAGTACTGCTTAGCTTCTATGTGATCCAGGGCAAGAGAGATGGCATACAGTTCAGTAGTAAACACAGAAGCTGTAGAGGGGATTCTACGTGCAACCATGGTAGAGTCCACACAGTCACCTGATTTTGAACCATCTGTATAAACAGGAATGGAAAGATGGTTCAAAAGATGTTCAACAAATAACAAACAGTATTTCCAATCAGGAGTGTCTACTTTTCTCAGATAGCTTTAAGATAATTCACAATTGGGGATGGTAATAAACCATGGTGGGATGGGCTGACCAGTGGATACAGCAATGTTATCCAACGACAGACCCAATTCATCCAACTATGACTGGATATGAAGGCTAAAAGGAGCAATGGCATACCGTCTGGTCTGAAAAAGCATGAGCCAACGAGGAAAGAAAACACAACCCTAGATGGGATGCTTTGGTTAGGAACAAAGTTTCAAAGCATATAGTAAAGACAGTTGTAAATGGCAGAGGTGCAAAAAAGGTTCATGAGACTATGTATAAGCTCTGAACTGGGGAAGTACAGAAACCCCCAGTGCAGAGCTGAAGTCCTTAATGATGAATAGTGTCCAGCATCTTTAAGGCCAATGGTCTGGCAGAGCCATAGACCAGTGATTCATAGTCGAGGTGGCCGAGCATAATCCAAGTGTGTTAAGATTCGAATTCCCATCACATCAAACATGCTCACCCTTTCAGCCATGGGGCATTATAATGTGACATTCAATCACACTATTTGTGGGTAAAAGAGGAGCCCATGAGTTGGCAGTGGATGGTGATGACTAGCTGCCTTCCCTCTAGTCTTACACTGCTAAATTAGGGACAGCTAGCACAGGTAGCCCTCGAGTAGCTTTGCACGAAATTCAAAAACAAGCAAACCATAGTCCAGTGTCGGTCAAATAAGAGCACGATATATCTTTAGCATAGAACATCGATCCACTCCACAAGTGATGGAAGAGAGGACAAGGAGGATGTTCAGTGCTCTTGTACATTTGACCTGTAGCTGCTTGATTTGTGGTATAAAGGTCAGCTTACGGTCAAAGATAAGCCCCAAGAACTTAGTCTCAAAGACCTCAGGCAGCACAACTTCACCGCTATGGAGTTCAGGATCAGGACGAATACCCCATTGGTGACAGAATTGCATGCAAACTGTTTTAGTGAGAGAGAAGGTAAAGCCCTTTGCTGTGATCCACTTCAGTAAACAATTGAGAGCAGTTTGTAGCTGCCGCTCAATAT
The DNA here is from genome assembly GCF_004210375.1 of Tachypleus tridentatus. NCBI lineage: Eukaryota > Metazoa > Arthropoda > Merostomata > Xiphosura > Limulidae > Tachypleus > Tachypleus tridentatus. The sequence goes on from NW_027467782.1 coordinate 34,183,440, forward strand.
ACCTCATGTTCAATGACTGGCATGAGATGTGAAAGTCGTCGATATAGAGCGTGTTTGCAACAGTGAGAGGGAGTTGTTCAGTGATGGCATTAATTTTTATACTGAAAAGTGTGACATTCAGAACACAGCCCCAAGAGACTCCAAGTTTCTACAGAAAAAATGGTAAAGTGTTGAACCCACATGAACTTGGAATTGCCTGACCATTAACAAATTTTTAATAAATGTGGGCAAATGGCCACGTAACTCATATCTATGCTGTCTCACAAAATGCCATATCTCCATGTTGTATTATAAGCCTTCTCAATGTCAAAGAATATTGATACAAGATGTTTGAGAAAGGCTTTTCTGACTGACGTTTCAAGTCGAATCAGGTGGTCCATGGTGGAGTGCTGTCATCGAAACCCACAATGGGTGGGAGAGAGGAGGTTGTGTCATTCAAGAACCAAACTAGACAAGCATTAACCATCCTTTCTGAGGTTTTACAGAGACAGCTCACTAGATAGTAGTTTGAAGGAATCTTGGGATCATTCCCAGGCTAAGAAAAAGGTAGGACAGTTGCCTGGTACCAGGCATCAGGAAAAACATTCTCCTGCCAGACCTGGTCAAAAACAATCAGAAGAATAGTAAGAGAAGCAGGAGATAGATGGTGCAGCATTTCATAGTGTACATCATCAGATCCAACTGATGAAGGGCCAGTTTGAGTTTCACCAGTGTAAAGGGATGATTAGAATCATAGAGATATTCAGCTCAAAAGGACAGAAGTGTTTGCTCTTCCTGAGTCTTGATGGCTAAAAAGGTGGAGGAAGAAGCAGAAGTGCTAGATTCCCAACAAAAGTTTTCACCTAGAGTATCAGCAATGCTCCAGGTATCAGCTACTTCCTGACCATCAGGGAGCAAGATCGAGAGGGGGATGGAATTATACTGCCCATTGACCTTCTGAACCTTGTCATATATGACTTTAGAACTGGTGGTAGAAGATATGCTAGTCATGAACTTAATTCAAGATTCCCTTTGGCTTTGGCATCTTACCCACTAAGCACATTTCTAAAACTCAAATCAGTTTCAAAGAGTTGATCTCAAGCTGTCAACAACCATGTGACAGTTGAGTTACAAATATCCTTAATGAAAAGCATGCATCAACTTATTAAAAGTTCTCCAATGTTCTTACCTTCCATGACTTATTGTGCAGACACTAAGAAAACATAAAAAAGCCCTGCTTTCCCAACATAAAGAAGACTTAACTGTTTGCTGTTGTGGTTCTAAGAATGAAAGTAAAAAATAATATGTAACAAATGTCAACCACATTACAACTGCTACATCCATGCTAGTAAGACCTTGTTTAATGCCAGGACTTATAGGTCCATCTGGGATATGACAGACACAACAGTGAATGAGATGCTATTTATGATGAATTTCTCCCAGTTGTGTATAAGAATATATTATAGAGGTATGTAACTATCTGCAATTCACTTTGATTCTAACAATATAAAACTCAAATCAATTAACTTTCCTCCAAAACACTAAAAGCAAATATCCCATTGAAGAGGAACAGTGTGTGTCATACAGAACACCGGTTCCAGAGAAGTAGAGCTCTTAAGCTCCTAGGAAGGTAAGAAGCTGGGCATTAACAAATGAGGTAAGTGATAAAACAGAGTTTAAGTAGGATTCTGAACTACAGTAAAAGATCATGAGAGAATTTAGTGAAGCAGACTAACCTGGAAGATATTCTTTTCTGGAGGGTGCCTTCCTCTTCATGTGCACTCATTAACAATAAATACAAATGTATAAATGGGAGTTAAGAAAAAAAAACTTGTAGAACCACAGAAATTTTCAGGTCTGGTCAAAAGTAGTGGCAATCACATGTGAACGGGGTCAGAGTGCAAACTACTATCTTAATTTTGTAATGGAAATTTCTCAGTAGTAGCTAAAAACTGGGAATGTTCCTGGGAATAAAGGATCTTTTATTTTAATTTGAAAAGAATGGCCAAGTTAGTTGGCACCCAAGGAACATCACAAAAATAAAACAGAGCCAAGTATAGGCTTGACCATTCTTTCACAGTAATATGGGAAGTGTAAATAAAAGTTAGGAAAATAAATAAAAAGACAGATATATGGTGATCCCCATCTTGAATAGAATTATAAGACCGGTGTTTTGTCTTCAATGTTTTGAAGGCTACATAAGATAGGAAAGGTACCTGCAGAGGTGCCATTAGCCACCAAATAACATCCTCTGTCAAGTTCAAGAAAGCATCACTATCTCTAAGAGCTCCAGCATAGAAGATTGAACTACTTTGAGGGCAAATGCAAAGGTATGTATCATATACATATGTTAGGGTTGGGGTGGCTCCGCTGAGGCGACAAGAGATATTTACAAAATAGATGGAAAATAATGGACCAGTACAAGTATCATAAGATACTGATCCATCATGATATACCCAGTGGTTTATGTATTATTGGTAATGGATTCTACTACCAAGAAGATAATGACTTCAAACACTCATCCAACTTCAGTACAAGTATCATCAGATACTGATCCATCATGGTATACCCAGTGGTTTATGTATTATTGGTAATGGATTCTACTACCAAGAAGATAATGACTTCAAACACTCATCCAACTTAAGTACAAGTATCATCAGATACTGATCCATCATGATATACCCAGTGGTTTATGTATTATTGGTAATGGATTCTACTACCAAGAAAATAATGACTTCAAACACTCATCCAACTTAAGTACAAGTATCATCAGATACTGATCCATCATGGTATACCCAGTGGTTTATGTATTATTGATAATGGATTCTACTAACAAGAAGATAAAGACTTCAAACACTCATCCAACTTATGCAGAAATTAGTTAGCTAAGAAAGAAGCTGCTGGAACCATTCAAATGATGCAATGGTCCTACAGAGTCCCAGTCTCAACTCAATTGAGTAGATCTGGGATTTGATAAATCAAAACTTCACAGAACAAAAGTTTCTTCCAAAGAAATTTTATGGGAGTGTATTAGAGACACTTAGAAGAATATCCTACAAGAAACTTTAATTAAATATTTTACAACCATGCATGAAAGATGGGACAACTAGCACTTCCACCAAGTTTCTGTTGTACTGAATATGAAGATTAATACACTTCTGATGTTTCACGTGTGATTAATTTTCTATTGTCCTGTGAAAGTAATTGGATGCCTAATTTTTTACTTTGTCCTTAAAGTTTTGCACAGTACTGTATATGATTGTGAAAAGTATCAAACATACTGTTGGTGCCAACATGCTTTGTATTCACTGTGAAAAAAAACCTATGCACAGAACAGATGAAGAAAAAGTCCCATACTATCTGTGTATAGGTTTTGTCATAGTGAATATAAAGAATGTTGACACCAATAGCATGTTTGATATACAGTCAATATTTACATTGTTCTAAATAGAAGATAATTTACATGAAAGATTCTGCAAAACCCGCTCTTCCTATTGGTTATAAGGATACCATACAAGTTAAAACTGTCACTTAGCAATAGAGCTTCTAATTTGTAAGTGAGCATGGCTTATCTTGAACTAAGAACATTTTATAATACTTTCCTCCAGGACAAGTTTTTGGAATGTAATCAAATTACTCATAAGCAACCTGTGTAAGTGTACTTTGAAAATCAACATGTTAATGTAGACATTCTATACCAGTTGTTAAAGTTGAGATTCACAACCACAGAAGCATCACATAACAACAAAAGCTATTGTTAATTATTGTTTTAGAGGTTTATTTTGAAGTAAAGAAATTCAAACTCAAATAATACAAAACTTTGAATTGCAGCATACCTTATAATAATAATGTGATTATAATGCACTGAGAGTAAAACGATTTAATTAAATATTGAAATGTAACTCAGTAATGTGCACAGAAAGCAGTTTACAACAAGTATTATTCTGATATGGTTAAGCTATTCAGGAACATTACAGTAAAGATTCAGACCAACTGCACAAGCCAATTTACCAATGCAATTAGAACAGCCCCAGATTAGATGGGAAAAAGCAAACCTGCTATGTGTATAAGGCCTTCTGAAAAAAAGTATATGGAGCATCAAGGGTAAAGATATTACAACTGAAGACAAAATTAGCTGAAGAGGTCCTTGAACAAAGGAAGGAAGGAGGTTTGTGGCAGATAAGGTAGCTCTGTAACCAGTTATGAAGGAAGCTGAGAAGCCATAATTATGAAACAAGAACACGAAAAAAAAAGAAAATTGTTGAAAATTTGGAAAATAGTGCCTAATGCACAAACTCTGGAGCAGTGGAAAAGTTTGTCTTGAATCTTGGGGGTTCTTATAGGTGACTACTTGAACATTCCTTTCTTAGTCAATCAATCCACTGTGAAAGAGAATTTGGTTTCTTTGAGAAAGGATTAAGTACAGCCAAATATGTAACTGTTTATGTCTAATGTGAAAATATTACTTCTGAGGTCGTTATGAGGTAGTGCTGACATAGTAATTGGACAAATTTATACTAGAAAGCTAAAATAGTAAAAAAACCATGATAAGCTAGCCAAAATAAAGAAGCTTTATTTGAATTATCTTATACACTTATTTCTCTTCAGCTATTTTCCTTATGTGGTGGCCATTGCCTTCTTCATCAGAAGTGTAAAAATTGATCCAATTAATCTAGATGCCAAGCCTCCATCATATGACCTCAAAGAAGCCAATATAATTTCCCTATCCTTTTTATTTTGATAAAGGAGTACTTTTCCTCAAGACTATGAGTTGTTAGTTCTAAGGAATTACCATTACATTATGCAAAGGGAGCAACACAGTGATTGCAGCTGTGGTCACACAGTAACCATGTAGCATTATGCACTTACTATATACTGAGTGACTAGATATCATATATGAAAATATTTACAAGATATCCAGATTTTGATGAAGCATATTCTATGTGGAGATTTTTGTATATCTTAGTTAAAAGCTTTAAAATAATCATAATTATGTACAGAAAAATAAAATGATACCAATCTATAAGCTTGATCCAATTTTCACCACAAAATTTATAAATTGAAAGCTCAATGATAAAATTAACCAGAAGCTCTCACCTCAACCAGATGAATGGTAGAACAATACAATATTGTTCCATCCACTGAATATACCAATGGTGTATAACCTAGAACACAGACTGTCTTCTCCAACACTGAACTAAGACGGGTTTCTAATTCCTGTATGTTGCTTTCAAGAAATAAGGGAAAAAAATAAACAATTATTATCCAAATTTTAAGACTATTAAATTGCTTTAACACTAGAAACTTTCTTTTTTTTTTAAAGTTCCCAGAATATTTTTGTTCTTATTCTTATAAGCTTTTATGGGTTGCATACATCTAGAGCATAAGAATTGGCTACTTTGGTTTCTTTAGTAAGTCCCAATACAGAGACCAAAGTAGCAACCACTCTAAATGCAGCCAAATGCAGCCCATAAAAAATTTAAATCTGTCACAATCTCTTTAGCCAAAACTACCCTAAAATATTTTTTGTTACACCTGAAATTTATTTGGTAAAGAGATCAGTCAGACTTATGTATTATCAAATATGTAAATGTTATTTTATTGTTATTCCAATTTGATTATAAAAATTTAATATAAACAATTCTAAGAAGTTATGAGTGAAAGTAAAGAAGAATATGTCAACCACACAAAATGTCTCATATCCAGTGCTGGTGAGGCTTTTCACCAATAACAGGGCTCATCATTCTGGGTGAAATGTGGCTGACATGGTAGTTGTCTTGCTTTATTTATATCAGCAGTTGCATGAGCAGAAACTACAATGATGTGAACTAAATTATGTAAGTCATTCATAAGTCAGATTACAGTTGGAATTAATAACATAATATTTAATATTTAGTTATTTATTTTTAACAACATTTATTATTTTACTTGAATTAACAGAAAGAAGAACAAGGAAATCAGCAATAAAATAAACTTTAAAATGATTTATATCTAACTCCAACCTTTAATAAAATAAACTTAAAATGCAACAAATACCTAGAACTAAGATTGTGAATTATCTAACAGATAAAACTGGATTACAAATGAAATAAAAACGTTAGATACTACAATATAAAGATATGTGTTTATACCTGTGTTTAGATTGTTTTTCTGAGCAGCAAAATTTTACTTATCCAAGTAAGCAACTGAAGAACTGACAAAAAGTAGTTTGAATGTCTGGTAAGCCACTTGCACTAAGGACATTTTGCATCACACTTAATGTGGCCTGGTAAAAAACAAAATGCATATTACGTTATCATTCTCACAAAAATAACAAATCTTTAGACCTAAAAATCATTACAGAAACTAAACTTTCTAAACAAATTCAAATAAAACAAAAATATGCCTCCAGCTTCAGCATGCTAAAGATATATTTTTCTAACTGAAGTATGGATATACACATAAAAAACTTACAAAAAAAATTAAAACACTAAGACATTTCTTTAATTCATTTTAATTATTTATCTAAAAAGATGAATTTTTCTTGTTTGAATGTGTTACTGATAACACAGACTTCTATGATATTTTCATTAACCTTTTGATCTGGAATATATCAACTACCGAAAAGTTGTTTATCAAGAATACAATTAAAGTTACAGGCAATGAAGTTTGTGTTTTAAGTAGAAATAATTTGAAGCACAAACATCAAATGAATGAACATGAAAAAACCTATATTCCTATAACTTACACTAGAGAAAATGAAGCTTTTTATTTTTTCAAAGCTGGCTAATTTAAGTATTGTTAAGAAGAGCATTTATTAGGTCATTTTATATGAAATGGCTTATTTTCATAGTAGAACAGTGACTGTGATTAGAATAAGCTGAATACAGTAACTTGACTGTATGCTATTTGATACTGATGAGAGTGCCGTGTTTTACATTTGCCTGTCATGTCAAGTTGTATTATAATTGTTTTTGTATTTCTTTGGAACCCTACACAAGATGATTTCTTCAAAAGAACTGAAACTACTTTTTTGATATGAGCTCAAATTGGCAAAAAAATGCAGGCAAGGTTGCTAAAAACATCAATTTGGCACTGGAACAAGGGAATACTTCTCAAACTACTATTCGTTCTGGTAATAGGAACCTCGAGAATAAACACTGAGGAAGGTTTCAATCTGTTGTGAATGAAGAAACAGTAAGTGCTACTGCATAAGCTAGCCCACACATGACAGTTCATATTAAGTGCTACTGCATAAGCTAGCCCACACATGACAGTTCATATTAAGTGCTACTGCATAAGCTAGCCCACGCATGACAGTTCATATTAAATGCTACTGCATAAGCTAGCCCACTCATGACAGTTCATATTAAGTGCTACTGCATAAGCTAGTCCACACATGACAGTTCATATTAAGTGCTACTGCATAAGCTAGCCCACACATGACAGTTCATATTAAGTGCTACTGCATAAGCTAGCCCACACATGACAGTTCATATTAAGTGCTACTGCATAAGCTTGCCCACACGACAGTTCATATTAAGTGCTACTGCATAAGCTTGCCCACACATGACAGTTCATATTAAGTGCTACTGCATAAGCTAGCCCACGCATGACAGTTCATATTAAATGCTACTGCATAAGCTAGCCCACACATGACAGTTCATATAAGTGCTACTGCATAAGCTAGCCCACACATGACAGTTCATACATATTTAGTGCTACTGCATAAGCTAGCCCACGCATGACAGTTCATATTAAGTGCTACTGCATAAGCTAGCCCACACATGACAGTTCATATTAAGTGCTACTGCATAAGCCAGCCCACACATGACAGTTCATATTAAGTGCTACTGCATAAGCTAGCCCACACATGACAGTTCATATTAAGTGCTACTGCATGAGCTAGCCCACACATGACAGTTCAGGCACTTTCAGTGGACTGAGAAGTTTCCAGTGCAACTGTTTCTCATCACCTGGCTGCAATCAGAAAGTTAAAAATTTGGGCAAAGAGGTACCACATGAACTGATAGAAGAGCAGAAAACTGGTTAGGAACAAGAGGGAGTCATTCTTAAAGCAAAGCATTACCTATGACAAGAAGTGGATCCTATATGGAAAAAAAAACCTATGCAGAAAATATAGCATACTTTGATTATTAAAACTGGTGTTTGTAAAAAATATGGAGTTTTAATTTTACATATACAGTCAGCCATGAAACAAACTACTACATCAACAAAACCACTGTAATAACTGAATGTCAAAAGATTATTGTACTATTAAAACTTTAACTGTACTAAATAGATGTGACATCATACTAAGAGGACATACCATAGTGTTAAGAAGATACCAAACCATCCTCAGTGTAAAAAAACAAGCATCCTCAATAATCATCAACAAGTACCCTGAAGTATCAGTATTCCCAGAAGAAAACTGTGGTAACACAACATCAACATGAACACTGTACTAATATAGCAACATAAAGATCATTGTACTGACAATGCATAAACAAGGATACAATAATTAACAATATACTAGAATAACTGTAGTGTACAGGTTAATATGTTCACTGTACTAATATGCATTAACAAGATCAATATGCTGGAACAACAGCCAAAAGATATCCAAGGTAACAGAATGCCTACAAAGTCATTATAATAAGAGCACATCATAAAGCTAGTATACTGTCTGTTCATGATGCAATAGTATACAGGATAATGACAAAAAAAAAAAGAGAGAGAGAGAAAAAAATATTACCACACTGACAACACAACTGTATATATATATATATATATATTCAGGGAACCATCAAGCCCAACACAACACCAGAATAACAAAACGTTATGATAACATAAAATAACTAAAAGATCACTGCAATAAAGGAACAGATAAAAATCCATTGTACAAAAACATATATAACAACACTGTATTAACTCTCTCAACACAGCCTTGAACTGTATGACTGACCATGTGACCACCTTGTGCTTGTTTACAGTCTGTTTAGATTTAATACTTCTAACTTTCAAAGTGGTATATTTTCAAAAATCTGGCAATGTTTCAGTTAATATTACAAGTCTCTAACATACAAAAAATCATATTTAATTAAATAAAATAAAGATTTGTCCCTATGATAATTTGTTTTGAATAATCTGTGTGAAAAGTTATTTTAATGTTAAAATTAAAAATACCTCCTTTGTATATAACCCTAAGACCTCCATAAATACATTTCAAACATTTTTTTCAGTAAATCTTGATAGTTTATATGTTATTTTTCTAACCCAACTCAAAACAGGATTGATTAACTTGACTGACCTTGAAACCACCAAAAACAATAAAATAAATTTAAAAAAACCCTGAATTACACTTTCTTCTTTCTAGAATGACTTCATATTGCAAGAAGAAACTATATTCATTTATCCTAAGTAGCTCTTAGTTTGTAACACATCTATTTATAATTAAGGTTTATCACCATTTAAACTGCAACAAACTACTGTCAAGCCATTATAAGATGTAAAATCAAGTCAAGAAACATCCAGCTCACATTACGCTATCGAATTACATTACCCATGAGCTACTACAACTAGTACAACAAGCTCAAGTGTCTCGTGAAAAAATTATACTTATTGTTGATTTTACTTTATCTTAACTTAAAAAATATCCTTACTTATTTTTTACATTTTAGTTGCTTTTATAATTATACACAAAAAATAAACATAAACAAATAAATAAATGAAACACTTGAACAATCTACACTGTTTCTCTTGATTGTTGAAGAGAGTTAACCATAACTTTTAATGCTGCTTATATTATCGCAATTTATAATTTTTATTTTATTAAATAATGCTACAAACAACATAGACTATAACATGCAAAATTTACACAAATTTCCTTATCACTCAAAAATTTACTAGCTTTCTAGATCTGTGACAAGAGTCATTACAAATTAATCCAAGCTAGTCATTTCTCAATGGAACGTTGGTTATACAGAACAAAATATTGTGAAATACATCATTTGATAGAATGAAAACCTTAACTGTCTATTAGTTATAGGTAACATACAGTTAAGCATAAAGAGAACTATGAACACAACTTGAAAGAGAGGATGTGACAGCAGGAGTCTGACTTTCTATTCAGTAGAAAAAAATGTTGAAGACTATATTTAATGTGGTTTATCTGAGCAACGATGATTTTAGAGAAAGTAGTTTTCATTCAATTTCATACTTCTTCCATGGGTGGTGGATAAAATCTGCCATGAGAGCATGTGTCATGTGTGTCACACTAGGAAATATTCAGGATTTTTTAAGATAGTGCGTTGCAAAATTAAGAGCTGATTATTTATATGTTATTAAAATATGGTTTATTAACAAAGGTTTTATGCTATTCTAATTGGCATACCATAACCATGAAGTTGTTTAATAAAATATTCAAGGTAAGACACTAAAACATTGTGTCATGTTCAGCACCCAGTGCGATGGGGTTAAAGGAAAAGATAAGACAATTGTACTATAACATCAACAAAACTACTGTGCTAAAGGAATACAAACCAGAGCATTACACCAACAAAACAAAAACACCACTATAATAAAGGAATAAATTCAAGTCTACTATACCAGAATATCAATAACACTACTGTAATAATGGAACAAAAACATGACTACTGTACCAGAACATCAGTAACACCACTATACTAAAGGAACAGAAACAAGACTATTGTACTAGAACACCCATAACACCACTGTATTAAAAAAACATAAACAAGACTGCTGTACCAGAACATTAATGACACCCCTGCTCTAGAGGAACAGAAACAATAGTATATCAGAATATCAATAACATCACTGTACCTAAAGGACAGAAACAAGATTACTATACCAGAACACCACTGCACTAAGTGAACAGAAACAAGATGACCGTACCAGAACATCAATAACACCACTGTAATAAAGGAACAGAAACAAGACTACTATACCAGAAACTCAATAACACCACTATACTAACTAAACGGAAACAGTACTAATGTACCAGAACATTAATAATGCCACTGTACCTAAGGAACAGAAACAGGACTAATGTACCAAAACATCAATAATGCCACTGTACCTAAGGAACAGAAACAAGACTAATGTACCAGAACATCAATAATGCCACTGTACCTAAGGAACAGAAACAAGACTAATGTACCAGAACATCAATAAACACCACTGTAGCTAAAGAACAAAAACAAGACTAATGTACCAGAACATTGGTACTAAAGAAATGTTTTTGACTGTACTAAGTCATGAACAGTGTAATAATAGCACAGTAACATTTAGTTCTATGTAGGTAATCCAAGTAATTGTTAACAACACACAAACGTACTACATTATCTTACTTAGAAAATTATAGAGGAATCCATCAGTAACAACAGAGCATTTTACAATGTGAGGTGCACATAACATGAAACTTATTATTAACATAAACATAATATATTCATTGACCCTCTGGGTGGAGAATGGCAGTTCTTCAGGATGGACATACATGGTTATCAATACCTAGCAGTTTTCGTATTAGTAGTAAAGTATTCTATTACCAAAACACTCATCAACCTGTGCAAAAATTATTTAGCTAAGAAAGAAGCTGCATCATTCAAATGATGCAATGGCCCCTCTAGAGCCCTGATCTCAATCCAGCTATGCAGAGCTGGGATTTGATAGATCCAAAATAAGATAAATCAAAAGTTGCATATAAAGAAACTTTATGGGAGTGTATTAGAGACACTTAGAACAATATCCTAAAAGAAACTTTAATTAAATATTTTACAACCATGCATGAAAGATGAAACAACTAGCACTTCCACCAAGTTTCTTTTGTACTGAATATGAAGATTAATACACTTTTGATGTTTCACGTGTAACCAACTTTCTATTGTTTTGTGAAAGTAACCTGACACCTAATGTTTGACTAACATTTTTGCACAGTACTGTAAAGCTGGTAATATAATGCTTGTATCAGTGCAGGTTTAGAATACAAGTTGTGTATCTTGTGGTCAGTGCTCTTACTTTCTTCAATTTCATGCTATTTCAGAAACTATACAACTGCTTCAATAAATAAGGACAAGTACAAATAACTGATAAAATTAAAACTAGGTATAGCTCATTTGATATATAAAACACAATATTATGACCAATGATAATATCAAATTAATTTGTCTTATTTTCTTTCACATTTTTAATGGCTAATTTAATCATGTGTGAAAAACTGTATGAGAAGATGAGAAAATGATTATGTCATAAATGGAACAATGCAGACAAAATAAAACTTTAACAAAAAAAAATCTCTCTAATGGATACATTTACATGATTTAAGACACAGGGGAAAAAGAAAACCAGATGTGACAAAACTATTAAAATCATTTCACAATTATATTTCAAAAAAATTCATAATCTAAAATAGTACACAAATACTAAACAAACTTACATAATTTTTCAAGTACAAGCATAGATATTATCCAATTAGGTTGCACATTTTAGTGGGAGAGGGCAACAAACAACAACAGCACAACATCAACTAGCCAGTCCAAAGGGTTAAAAATAAGATCATTTTAATTCCCATCTTCAAAACATGTGCAGGATATATTTTGCTCAATATTAAATAAGCCACTTACATATTCTAGATATGCCAGTCAGATGCTATTAACTGAATTCAAAATTGACTCAGATCTAATATAAAATTTTCTCTCTGTATAAGGACAAAAATCTATGTTTGTCTTATCTTACACCTCCTAGCTCGCAGGGGGCTAACCTCAACCAAACTTTGTGGGATGATAATTTGGAATAAGGGACACTTAATGAATGTTCACAATTCCTTCCCTTCATTATTACTATTACTGAGTATTTATCATCTTTGATGTAAATTAACATTATCTACATTCACATATGGTGCCACATCTATACACAAAAAAAAACACTTAAACTTTCAATAGAACAACACATACACAGTGTGTATATATCTCAGAGAGTGCACTAGCTTTATCTATGGAAGAATTCAAAGAAATAATATGGTTGCCAAAATTGCAATACAACATAAACTTGCCTGAAGCTTCTGCTCCAATAGCCAACATAATGCTGGTGTGAAATGTCCTTTCTTCAGTTATACCCATTTCCTACTTCAAACCATGATCTTTGAATTTTGACCTCCAAGCCACTTCTGTGCCCAATGGTTGTCAATTAATTAATCATATGAAACATTGTAATAGGACATTCAGAGGGGGGTGTTGAAAGTAGGTAACAGTAAGCATCTCTAATGCCACTACTTCTTCCTACAAGGTCACCCTGACCATCACACAGTGTATACCATATCTAAAGTATACACATATTGAGTTTTTAAAGTTTATACAAAACTTTCGTTGAGGTAATAATTAATGCTGTAATAATGTGTTATATTATAAATAAATTGTGTAAAGTTAGTATTTTTGTATTATTTATTACAGTATCCACCCACAAACTTTGTTTTAAGCTTATAAACCCAAACAAAGAACAGGTACCTCATCTTGTGTGACAAACTCAAAGAGGTTAATTAAGTAATTATGGATACCTTTAGTCTCATCAGTACTAATTATAGTTCCACTCTGGTACAGTAATAAATCTACAGACTTACAATGCTAAAATCAGAGGTTCGATTCCCATGGGTAAACTCGACAGATAGCCCAATGTGGCTTTTTTATAAAAAAAACATACACATACTAATTATAAGAATGCAACAAAGTACCTGATTACTTTCATTATTCACAGTTAAGGTTGTCACAATCTACTGGCACAGTGGTGTAGTGACTGGTCATACAATCAACAACTAATTTTTAAATATCAGTACTTAATTTCATTATAAACTTATAATTAAGTACATTAAAGCAATTTATAACTAAATACATACCAATTTAAGATCAATTCCTCCTAATTCTAGTTGCTTGCATAGTATATTCCACAATTTCTCTTTACTTCCTGGTGTAAACTGAAGTAAGTCAAATACCAGTAACTCCATTACAAACCTAAAGATGCAAAGAAAGAATAACCACGTACAAATTATACAGTTGGACGATGCTTTTAAAATGAAACATTTCATTGTAATACCTTATCTTATTGAGTTGCTAATCACATTTTTAAGTTTTAATATATTTCAAAATTAGTCCATACATTGAAAGCAATATATGGAGCTCTTAGACTGAAAAGCTGTTTCAATTTTTGCTTGAATCTCACAAACATTAGTTACTCTGTACCGAACAGTTAAGAATAAACAAAAGTTGAAATATTATAACCAGAAAAGACAAAATCACTACTATAAGATCTTACTGAAGAACATGGTCTATGTTACAATATTTAATGAAACAACTGTTTGAATTCTTACTTTTCAAGTGAACTACAGTGATTAAGGTGTTTGTGAACCAGTGCTAAGCCTTGTAACATTTTCACAAGGTTAGATTCCATGTAAAATGCAAAACAAGGTACAAAGCAGCCTTTCTGCAATTCTGTAAAGAACATATCCAATGAATGCACAGCATGTGGAGTCATATCCTTTTTAAAGATGAATCATGGTTCACTCTGTACTTAAATAGCAGGCATATAATAATTTTAAACCAGATCAAGCCATTACCATGCATGAACTTATCAAGTACAACCCATCACTGAAATGCATACAACCTCTGTATATATGAGCAATGACAGATGTACAAACACTTTCAGGAAGGGCCTAGGTCCCTGGACCAACTTTGTTACCATTTTGTGGTTGCTATAGATTTCATGCTGTTAATTCTAAATTAGTAAGTGCATGTTTACAAAATTTGTAAATATTACAATGCTATCATACGCAAAATATTAGTTTTATTTCTATTAAGTTTTAAGGTTTGTTATGCAATGTTTTATCATACCCTTTGTTATTTTAGCACATTGCCTATTTAATGTGCAAAGTAATTTTCATTTTAAGATAAAAATATATTTTTATGCATCAGAAAATTTTCAAATTTCACATACAAAATATTTATATCATCCAAATAGTTTTATGACACATTTCTTAAGAAAAATAAACTTTATATTTTATATTATTTCCTCACCAAATCTCTCTATGGGTCAAGTCAGTTTGATGATCTCATAACCACCACATAAAATTAGGAAATAAATATAGCATAAATTATGCCTTTTTCACTCAAGAATGACTACAGATTATAACACCACAACATAAATGTTCAGATTATATAGATTAAATCTCATTATATTATACAATTATACAGTTTTATTATTTTTACTATACTGCCTTTCAGCCATGCCAAGCTAACACAAATTACAATGATGTGGTGCACATGCACTCATGTTTCCCAAACCAATAATATAAAACTGATTTTAAATCTTTACAAAGTGACCTATTTTTGTGTGTTTTAGCGGCCTAATATTTTGTAAAATACAGCCACATTGCAATTATTGTACATTATATATCTACATAGTTTATTAACATTTTCAAACATGTTATTAAACTTATTTTTCTTAAAACATAAAACAGGAAATGAAGAAGTAAAGAAAGCAATTGTCTTTTCCAGCTACAACCTTTCCACCTGGATGATGCTTGTTATAGCTTATTAATCTTTAGGATATTTCAAACATAGAAAACATGAAACAAAATTTTTGTAAAGGTTTTAAATATATATTGGAATAACCAAAATATTCAAAAACTACAATACTGATAACCACTGAATTCCACTATAATTCATTAAGCTTAGTAACTGAGCTGTATTTGCACCTAAAAAATTATGAAATTTAAACAGACTAAAAACTCAACTTTCCAGCACAAAAGAGATTGGAAGGCTTACTCTAGCAGTTAAAATTTAGAAGTAAAACATATCATATGCAAGAAAAACAATAAATTGTCCCACTCCAGTAACTCAATTTTAGTGGTGACGTGCCATCTACATGTGCATAAAGTGATTAAAATAAACTATGTATGATTTTAGAAGTGGATATATCTTATTATAGTTAAAATATTACAATTTCTAACTATCCTTTTGCTTTTTTGTGTAATATGTCTTATTCAAACATTTCAACAAAAATCAAGAACATAGAGAAGGTATTGTGTACATTTTACAGTTATAATAAAATTTTGTATCAGTTCTAAACTTTCATACTTACATTACTTGAACTTGTAAACTTTCACATCCTTCAACACTTTTCAAAACAATTGGAATCACAGAGAAGACTAGTTTTTCTTCTGCCTTTATAACATTAAATGTAGTAAAATATCAGAATTATATACATTTCTTAAAATTAAATATACTTACATACAAACTATATACATAACATTATGTGCAGGCAAATATCAGAATTTGTTATTTGTCAATTATGGTTTGTCTAAGCAATGACAATTTTATTCTGAGTAATTTAAGTTTAATTTTGTACTTTTTGAAAGGGTGGTGAATTAAATAGGGAAGACAAGATACCTAAAGTAAATATGTCATGTGTTATACTAAGAGAAATTCAGGAAGTTTTTTTAAAATATGACCTCGTAGAATTAAAAACTTATAAAGATACGAATCATTAGCTAAAATTTTAAGCTTTTCTAAATAATATAACATAAAAGAAAAAATAGTTTAATAAAAGTTTAAATGTAAGACACTAAACGATACCTTGGGTGAGAAGATTAGTTAACCAAAGACTTTTAAAAAATGCTGGTCTTTCATTTTTGATTTGTTTATGAATTTTGTGGAAAACTATCCAAGGGCTTTACACGCATAGCTGTCTCCAATTCTGAAGTATAAGACTAAAAGGAAGGTAGCTAAGGAACAGCCAGTGAGATTTGATAGTTACACTTATTGCACCCACAAGCCCCACAGAACACACATTTGCAGTAATGAAACACAGATAATAAAATCTTAGATTCACAGTTTGAGCACATTACTCACTTGGCTGCACCAAACTAATGGTCCATTATGAAAGATTTTACAAAAGCTCCAGATAAAAGAATAATGTGCAGCAGTATAAAATATGAATGTAAATAACAAAAACATGATATGAGTATACACATACTTATCTGTTCATTTTCTCAAAGTGTAATAGACATATAAAACTTTGTTAGCTAGTCTAATTTATAATGCAAAAATACACTACAGTTCTACAAAACACCTTTATCCAATACATACATACAAGTTTCATATTTTAAAAACCCTTTCAACTCTACAGTTTATCTTACCTGTGAGTTCACCATTTTTCCACAATGATTTAATAGAACTTCACTCAGAGATTCAATCAACTTCTTGAAAACAGAAAAGTTTCTACTTTTAAGGTAGCTCATCAGGTAAGTAAATGTGTCAACAATTGCAACTCCAAGTTTTTCAGTTGTAAGTTGATACAAACCATACCTATCTAAAATCTGAAAGAATCAACTAGTTCACATACATTTAAAGACTCACAGAAATGGTTAAGTGAAATGAAATGTAAATGATAAACCTTAACTTTAAAACTGTACTAGTGATAAAGTGTTTTCTTTTCATAAGCCATTGTGCCAATATCTTATAAAATAATTCAAAATAAAGAATCTGTAAAGTTTATTTTTCTTTTTTGTCATACTCTTTTCCTTTATATATAAACTCTCAGATCTAAAGTTTGCAATAGTTAATTTATTTGAAACCTACAACTAGCTAGTAGACAAGCAAAAAAAGTTATAAAATAAAAAATTATTTTAGTTTACTTTCTGTAAATGTAAACATTTTATTGCCTGAAAAAGACCAAAATAAAACCTGTGTGTTAGCCCCGAAACACACTTTCAAAATTCAAATTTAATTCTGAATTTCTTTATGGTTTGGTATCAAACACTTTTAGAATACTTAGAACTAATTTTACTTTGTTTTGTTCCTACGTTTGATCAGTTTAACAATTATGCAACTAGCTTAAGACATATAGCTACTTTAAAAACAAATGTTTTCTTCATGAACACATTGGAAACAAATTATAACAGAAGTTCTTGGAAGGTTTCTGACTTGTTTGAATGAATAACTACATACTATTCTGAATAAAGAAAAATAAACCAGTTCTACTTATAAACAATCTCAAATGTGGGAGGTAAAGAAAAAAAATTATTTTTCTAGGTTACACTGAAGGTAGTAATTATCTTCCTTAGTTGGTTGGTTGGTTGATTTGGTGTTTTATGGCACAAAGCAGCTGGGCTATCTGTGCTAAACATCCAGTAAAAGATAAAATTAAAGTAAAATAAAAGAAAATTAAGGTAAAAAAAACAAAGTAAAAAACCATAAACCAATGTTTACATCTAGTCTAAAGCATTAAAACAAAACTACAGTAATACAAGTTGTAGAGGACTTTCTGCAGCATAACTGTAACTATCATAACTCGCTAGGAAGATTAAAAGAGATAAGTACGAAAACCATCATCAGTCACCTGTAGCTGGCCTTTCCAGTCTTGGTTCCAAGTTATTTGATGTTATAGCTATTTTCAAAAGTAAAGTAATTAAAGTTTTAAAGGAAGTGTAGCAAAATTTTAATAGTAACTTGCCAGGTTGACTAACAGGTAGTTCAAACAGCAGCGTTAGTCACCTAAGTAGACCTTTCCAGTCCTATTTGAGTTACTTGACTTTACAGTCATTTTCTAATTTCAAATCAAACTAGATAGACTGTGATTCTCCAAAGGGATTCTCATCAAAGAAGGTCTAAAGAAACTTAAATGGCATTAGAAAGACTGATGGCCTTTAAAAAAACTAAAAACATTTCCAAGGTGGACAATGTCATTATGGACAAACCTTAGGACAGAATATGGTGAAAATGGCACCATCGTTGATAGTCATAACGATGGCAAGAAAGTAAAATGTGGTATACAGTGACCTGAGCATCACACAGACAACATAATGGTGTATCAGTTCCAGATAAATGAAAACAATGAGTTAAAAACTGTGACCAATGCATAGTCTAGTTAGAACAACTTCCTCCTTCCGATCCTTACGGTAACAAGGACAGCCAAAGTCTAATACAGGGTTGTATTTGGAAAAGCATGTTTTTGCATTGCTCACTCCAAATTGACTGCGAGATGGCACAGAGCCAAGCCTTGAATACAGGACCATAGTCCATGTATCAGACAGGCACAGCGGTGATAGTGCCAGAGCAGATAGACTTAGCTGCAGTGTCGGCAAGCTAGCTTCCATGAATACCAATATGGCCCAGTATCCAGAAAAACTGAATAGAAGTAGATGATAAAGAGAAATGGGCCAGTCAGTTGTGAATATTGGTGACAACAGGGTGTGAACCAATGTGAAGCGATTCTAGGGCCAGCAGAGAACTAAGCGAGTCAGTATAAATCATGCAGTTTGAGTACTGCTTAGCTTCTATGTGATCCAGGGCAAGAGAGATGGCATACAGTTCAGTAGTAAACACAGAAGCTGTAGAGGGATTCTACGTGCAACCATGGTAGAGTCCACACAGTCACCTGATTTTGAACCATCTGTATAAACAGGAATGGAAAGATGGTTCAAAAGATGATCAGCAAATAACAAGCAGTATTTCCAATCAGGAGTGTCTACTTTTCTCAGATAGCTTTAAGATAATTCACAATTGGGGATGGTAATAAACCATGGTGGGATGGGCTGACCAGTGGATACAGCAATGTTATCCAACGACAGACCCAATTCATCCAACTATGACTGGATATGAAGGCTAAAGGGAGCAATGGCATACCGTCTAGTCTGAAAAAGCATGAGCCAACGAGGAAAGAAAACACAACCCTAGATGGGATGCTTTGGTTAGGAACAAAGTTTCAAAGCATATAGTAAAGACAGTTGTAAATGGCAGAGGTGCAAAAGGTTCATGAGACTATGTATAAGCTCTGAACTGGGGAAGTACAGAAACCCCAGTGCAGAGCTGAAGTCCTTAATGATGAATAGTGTCCAGCATCTTTAAGGCCAATGGTCTGGCAGAGCCATAGACCAGTGATTCATAGTCGAGGTGGCCGAGCATAATCCAAGTGTGTTAAGATTCGAATTCCCATCACATCAAACATGCTCACCCTTTCAGCCATGGGGGCATTATAATGTTACATTCAATCACACTATTTGTGGGTAAAAGAGGAGCCCATGAGTTGGCAGTGGATGGTGATGACTAGCTGCCTTCCCTCTAGTCTTACACTGCTAAATTAGGGACAGCTAGCACAGGTAGCCCTCGAGTAGCTTTGCACGAAATTCAAAACAAGCAAACCATAGTCCAGTGTCGGTCAAATAAGAGCACGATATATCTTTAGCATAGAACATCGATCCACTCCACAAGTGATGGAAGAGAGGACAAGGAGGATGTTCAGTGCTCTTGTACATTTGACCTGTAGCTGCTTGATTTGTGGTATAAAGGTCAGCTTACGGTCAAAGATAAGCTCCAAGAACTTAGTCTCAAAGACCTCAGGCAGCACAACTTCACCGCTATGAAGTTCAGGATCAGGACGAATACCCCATTGGTGACAGAATTGCATGCAAACTGTTTTAGTGAGAGAGAAGGTAAAGCCCTTTGCTGTGATCCACTTCAGTAAATAATTGAGAGCAGTTTGTAGCTGCCGCTCAATATACCTCATGTTCAATGACTGGCATGAGATGTGAAAGTCGTCGATATAGAGCGTGTTTGCAACAGTGAGAGGGAGTTGTTCAGTGATGGCATTAATTTTTATACTGAAAAGTGTGACATTCAGAACACAGCCCCAAGAGACTCCAAGTTTCTACAGAAAAAAATGGTAAAGTGTTGAACCCACATGAACTTGGAATTGCCTGACCATTAACAAATTTTTAATAAATGTGGGCAAATGGCCACGTAACTCATATCTATGCTGTCTCACAAAATGCCATATCTCCATGTTGTATTATAAGCCTTCTCAATGTCAAAGAATATTGATACAAGATGTTTGAGAAAGGCTTTTCTGACTGACGTTTCAAGTCGAATCAGGTGGTCCATGGTGGAGTGCTGTCATCGAAACCCACAATGGGTGGGAGAGAGGAGGTTGTGTCATTCAAGAACCAAACTAGACAAGCATTAACCATCCTTTCTGAGGTTTTACAGAGACAGCTCACTAGATAGTAGTTTGAAGGAATCTTGGGATCATTCCCAGGCTAAGAAAAAGGTAGGACAGTTGCCTGGTACCAGGCATCAGGAAAAACATTCTCCTGCCAGACCTGGTCAAAAACAATCAGAAGAATAGTAAGAGAAGCAGGAGATAGATGGTGCAGCATTTCATAGTGTACATCATCAGATCCAACTGATGAAGGGCCAGTTTGAGTTTCACCAGTGTAAAGGGATGATTAGAATCATAGAGATATTCAGCTCAAAAGGACAGAAGTGTTTGCTCTTCCTGAGTCTTGATGGCTAAAAGGTGGAGGAAGAAGCAGAAGTGCTAGATTCCCAACAAAGTTTTCACCTAGAGTATCAGCAATGCTCCAGGTATCAGCTACTTCCTGACCATCAGGGAGCAAGATCGAGAGGGGGATGGAATTATACTGCCCATTGACCTTCTGAACCTTGTCATATATGACTTTAGAACTGGTGGTAGAAGATATGCTAGTCATGAACTTAATTCAAGATTCCCTTTGGCTTTGGCATCTTACCCACTAAGCACATTTCTAAAACTCAAATCAGTTTCAAAGAGTTGATCTCAAGCTGTCAACAACCATGTGACAGTTGAGTTACAAATATCCTTAATGAAAAGCATGCATCAACTTTTTAAAAGTTCTCCAATGTTCTTACCTTCCATGACTTATTGTGCAGACACTAAGAAAACATAAAAAAGCCCTGCTTTCCCAACATAAAGAAGACTTAACTGTTTGCTGTTGTGGTTCTAAGAATGAAAGTAAAAAATAATATGTAACAAATGTCAACCACATTACAACTGCTACATCCATGCTAGTAAGACCTTGTTTAATGCCAGGACTTATAGGTCCATCTGGGATATGACAGACACAACAGTGAATGAGATGCTATTTATGATGAATTTCTCCCAGTTGTGTATAAGAATATATTATAGAAGTATGTAACTATCTGCAATTCACTTTGATTCTAACAATATAAAACTCAAATCAATTAACTTTCCTCCAAAACACTAAAAGCAAATATCCCATTGAAGAGGAACAGTGTGTGTCATACAGAACACCGGTTCCAGAGAAGTAGAGCTCTTAAGCTCCTAGGAAGGTAAGAAGCTGGGCATTAACAAATGAGGTAAGTGATAAAACAGAGTTTAAGTAGGATTCTGAACTACAGTAAAAGATCATGAGAGAATTTAGTGAAGCAGACTAACCTGGAAGATATTCTTTTCTGGAGGGTGCCTTCCTCTTCATGTGCACTCATTAACAATAAATACAAATGTATAAATGGGAGTTAAGAAAAAAAACTTGTAGAACCACAGAAATTTTCAGGTCTGGTCAAAAGTAGTGGCAATCACATGTGAACGGGGTCAGAGTGCAAACTACTATCTTAATTTTGTAATGGAAATTTCTCAGTAGTAGCTAAAACTGGGAATGTTCCTGGGAATAAAGGATCTTTTATTTTAATTTGAAAAGAATGGCCAAGTTAGTTGGCACCCAAGGAACATCACAAAAAATAAAACAGAGCCAAGTATAGGCTTGACCATTCTTTCACAGTAATATGGGAAGTGTAAATAAAAGTTAGGAAAATAAATAAAAGACAGATATATGGTGATCCCCATCTTGAATAGAATTATAAGACCGGTGTTTTGTCTTCAATGTTTTGAAGGCTACATAAGATAGGAAAGGTACCTGCAGAGGTGCCATTAGCCACCAAATAACATCCTCTGTCAAGTTCAAGAAAGCATCACTATCTCTAAGAGCTCCAGCATAGAAGATTGAACTACTTTGAGGGCAAATGCAAAGGTATGTATCATATACATATGTTAGGGTTGGGGTGGCTCGCTGAGGCGACAAGAGATATTTACAAAATAGATGGAAAATAATGGACCAGTACAAGTATCATAAGATACTGATCCATCATGATATACCCAGTGGTTTATGTATTATTGGTCATGGATTCTACTACCAAGAAGATAATGACTTCAAACACTCATCCAACTTCAGTACAAGTATCATCAGATACTGATCCATCATGGTATACCCAGTGGTTTATGTATTATTGGTAATGGATTCTACTACCAAGAAGATAATGACTTCAAACACTCATCCAACTTAAGTACAAGTATCATCAGATACTGATCCATCATGATATACCCAGTGGTTTATGTATTATTGGTAATGGATTCTACTACCAAGAAAATAATGACTTCAAACACTCATCCAACTTAAGTACAAGTATCATCAGATACTGATCCATCATGGTATACCCAGTGGTTTATGTATTATTGATAATGGATTCTACTAACAAGAAGATAAAGACTTCAAACACTCATCCAACTTATGCAGAAATTAGTTAGCTAAGAAAGAAGCTGCTGGAACCATTCAAATGATGCAATGGTCCTACAGAGTCCCAGTCTCAACTCAATTGAGTAGATCTGGGATTTGATAAATCAAAACTTCACAGAACAAAAGTTTCTTCCAAAGAAATTTTATGGGAGTGTATTAGAGACACTTAGAAGAATATCCTACAAGAAACTTTAATTAAATATTTTACAACCATGCATGAAAGATGGGACAACTAGCACTTCCACCAAGTTTCTGTTGTACTGAATATGAAGATTAATACACTTCTGATGTTTCACGTGTGATTAATTTTCTATTGTCCTGTGAAAGTAATTGGATGCCTAATTTTTTACTTTGTCCTTAAAGTTTTGCACAGTACTGTATATGATTGTGAAAAGTATCAAACATACTGTTGGTGCCAACATGCTTTGTATTCACTGTGAAAAAAACCTATGCACAGAACAGATGAAGAAAAGTCCCATACTATCTGTGTATAGGTTTTGTCATAGTGAATATAAAGAATGTTGACACCAATAGCATGTTTGATATACAGTCAATATTTACATTGTTCTAAATAGAAGATAATTTACATGAAAGATTCTGCAAAACCCGCTCTTCCTATTGGTTATAAGGATACCATACAAGTTAAAACTGTCACTTAGCAATAGAGCTTCTAATTTGTAAGTGAGCATGGCTTATCTTGAACTAAGAACATTTTTATAATACTTTCCTCCAGGACAAGTTTTTGGAATGTAATCAAATTACTCATAAGCAACCTGTGTAAGTGTACTTTGAAAATCAACATGTTAATGTAGACATTCTATACCAGTTGTTAAAGTTGAGATTCACAACCACAGAAGCATCACATAACAACAAAAGCTATTGTTAATTATTGTTTTAGAGGTTTATTTTGAAGTAAAGAAATTCAAACTCAAATAATACAAAACTTTGAATTGCAGCATACCTTATAATAATAATGTGATTATAATGCACTGAGAGTAAAACGATTTAATTAAATATTGAAATGTAACTCAGTAATGTGCACAGAAAGCAGTTTACAACAAGTATTATTCTGATATGGTTAAGCTATTCAGGAACATTACAGTAAAGATTCAGACCAACTGCACAAGCCAATTTACCAATGCAATTAGAACAGCCCCAGATTAGATGGGAAAAAGCAAACCTGCTATGTGTATAAGGCCTTCTGAAAAAAAGTATATGGAGCATCAAGGGTAAAGATATTACAACTGAAGACAAAATTAGCTGAAGAGGTCCTTGAACAAAGGAAGGAAGGAGGTTTGTGGCAGATAAGGTAGCTCTGTAACCAGTTATGAAGGAAGCTGAGAAGCCATAATTATGAAACAAGAACACGAAAAAAAAAAGAAAATTGTTGAAAATTTGGAAAATAGTGCCTAATGCACAAACTCTGGAGCAGTGGAAAAGTTTGTCTTGAATCTTGGGGTTCTTATAGGTGACTACTTGAACATTCCTTTCTTAGTCAATCAATCCACTGTGAAAGAGAATTTGGTTTCTTTGAGAAAGGATTAAGTACAGCCAAATATGTAACTGTTTATGTCTAATGTGAAAATATTACTTCTGAGGTCGTTATGAGGTAGTGCTGACATAGTAATTGGACAAATTTATACTAGAAAGCTAAAATAGTAAAAAAACCATGATAAGCTAGCCAAAATAAAGAAGCTTTATTTGAATTATCTTATACACTTATTTCTCTTCAGCTATTTTCCTTATGTGGTGGCCATTGCCTTCTTCATCAGAAGTGTAAAAATTGATCCAATTAATCTAGATGCCAAGCCTCCATCATATGACCTCAAAGAAGCCAATATAATTTCCCTATCCTTTTTTATTTTGATAAAGGAGTACTTTTCCTCAAGACTATGAGTTGTTAGTTCTAAGGAATTACCATTACATTATGCAAAAGGGAGCAACACAGTGATTGCAGCTGTGGTCACACAGTAACCATGTAGCATTATGCACTTACTATATACTGAGTGACTAGATATCATATATGAAAATATTTACAAGATATCCAGATTTTGATGAAGCATATTCTATGTGGAGATTTTTGTATATCTTAGTTAAAAGCTTTAAAATAATCATAATTATGTACAGAAAAATAAAATGATACCAATCTATAAGCTTGATCCAATTTTCACCACAAAATTTATAAATTGAAAGCTCAATGATAAAATTAACCAGAAGCTCTCACCTCAACCAGATGAATGGTAGAACAATACAATATTGTTCCATCCACTGAATATACCAATGGTGTATAACCTAGAACACAGACTGTCTTCTCCAACACTGAACTAAGACGGGTTTCTAATTCCTGTATGTTGCTTTCAAGAAATAAGGGAAAAAAAAATAAACAATTATTATCCAAATTTTAAGACTATTAAATTGCTTTAACACTAGAAACTTTCTTTTTTTTTTTAAAGTTCCCAGAATATTTTTGTTCTTATTCTTATAAGCTTTTATGGGTTGCATACATCTAGAGCATAAGAATTGGCTACTTTGGTTTCTTTAGTAAGTCCCCAATACAGAGACCAAAGTAGCAACCACTCTAAATGCAGCCAAATGCAGCCCATAAAAAAAATTTAAATCTGTCACAATCTCTTTAGCCAAAACTACCCTAAAATATTTTTGTTACACCTGAAATTTATTTGGTAAAGAGATCAGTCAGACTTATGTATTATCAAATATGTAAATGTTATTTTATTGTTATTCCAATTTGATTATAAAAATTTAATATAAACAATTCTAAGAAGTTATGAGTGAAAGTAAAGAAGAATATGTCAACCACACAAAATGTCTCATATCCAGTGCTGGTGAGGCTTTTCACCAATAACAGGGCTCATCATTCTGGGTGAAATGTGGCTGACATGGTAGTTGTCTTGCTTTATTTATATCAGCAGTTGCATGAGCAGAAACTACAATGATGTGAACTAAATTATGTAAGTCATTCATAAGTCAGATTACAGTTGGAATTAATAACATAATATTTAATATTTAGTTATTTATTTTTAACAACATTTATTATTTTACTTGAATTAACAGAAGAAGAACAAGGAAATCAGCAATAAAATAAACTTTAAAATGATTTATATCTAACTCCAACCTTTAATAAAATAAACTTAAAATGCAACAAATACCTAGAACTAAGATTGTGAATTATCTAACAGATAAAACTGGATTACAAATGAAATAAAAACGTTAGATACTACAATATAAAGATATGTGTTTATACCTGTGTTTAGATTGTTTTTCTGAGCAGCAAAATTTTACTTATCCAAGTAAGCAACTGAAGAACTGACAAAAAGTAGTTTGAATGTCTGGTAAGCCACTTGCACTAAGGACATTTTGCATCACACTTAATGTGGCCTGGTAAAAAACAAAATGCATATTACGTTATCATTCTCACAAAAATAACAAATCTTTAGACCTAAAAATCATTACAGAAACTAAACTTTCTAAACAAATTCAAATAAAACAAAAATATGCCTCCAGCTTCAGCATGCTAAAGATATATTTTTCTAACTGAAGTATAGATATACACATAAAAAAACTTACAAAAAAAATTAAAACACTAAGACATTTCTTTAATTCATTTTAATTATTTATCTAAAAAGATGAATTTTTCTTGTTTGAATGTGTTACTGATAACACAGACTTCTATGATATTTTCATTAACCTTTTGATCTGGAATATATCAACTACCGAAAAGTTGTTTATCAAGAATACAATTAAAGTTACAGGCAATGAAGTTTGTGTTTTAAGTAGAAATAATTTGAAGCACAAACATCAAATGAATGAACATGAAAAAACCTATATTCCTATAACTTACACTAGAGAAAATGAAGCTTTTTATTTTTTCAAAGCTGGCTAATTTAAGTATTGTTAAGAAGAGCATTTATTAGGTCATTTTATATGAAATGGCTTATTTTCATAGTAGAACAGTGACTGTGATTAGAATAAGCTGAATACAGTAACTTGACTGTATGCTATTTGATACTGATGAGAGTGCCGTGTTTTACATTTGCCTGTCATGTCAAGTTGTATTATAATTGTTTTGTATTTCTTTGGAACCCTACACAAGATGATTTCTTCAAAAGAACTGAAACTACTTTTTTGATATGAGCTCAAATTGGCAAAAAAATGCAGGCAAGGTTGCTAAAACATCAATTTGGCACTGGAACAAGGGAATACTTCTCAAACTACTATTCGTTCTGGTAATAGGAACCTCGAGAATAAACACTGAGGAAGGTTTCAATCTGTTGTGAATGAAGAAACAGTAAGTGCTACTGCATAAGCTAGCCCACACATGACAGTTCATATTAAGTGCTACTGCATAAGCTAGCCCACACATGACAGTTCATATTAAGTGCTACTGCATAAGCTAGCCCACGCATGACAGTTCATATTAAATGCTACTGCATAAGCTAGCCCACTCATGACAGTTCATATTAAGTGCTACTGCATAAGCTAGTCCACACATGACAGTTCATATTAAGTGCTACTGCATAAGCTAGCCACACATGACAGTTCATATTAAGTGCTACTGCATAAGCTAGCCCACACATGACAGTTCATATTAAGTGCTACTGCATAAGCTTGCCCACACGACAGTTCATATTAAGTGCTACTGCATAAGCTTGCCCCACATGACAGTTCATATTAAGTGCTACTGCATAAGCTAGCCCACGCATGACAGTTCATATTAAATGCTACTGCATAAGCTAGCCCACACATGACAGTTCATATTAAGTGCTACTGCATAAGCTAGCCCACACATGACAGTTCATACATATTTAGTGCTACTGCATAAGCTAGCCCACGCATGACAGTTCATATTAAGTGCTACTGCATAAGCTAGCCCACACATGACAGTTCATATTAAGTGCTACTGCATAAGCCAGCCCACACATGACAGTTCATATTAAGTGCTACTGCATAAGCTAGCCCACACATGACAGTTCATATTAAGTGCTACTGCATGAGCTAGCCCACACATGACAGTTCAGGCACTTTCAGTGGACTGAGAAGTTTCCAGTGCAACTGTTTCTCATCACCTGGCTGCAATCAGAAAGTTAAAAATTTGGGCAAAGAGGTACCACATGAACTGATAGAAGAGCAGAAAACTGGTTAGGAACAAGAGGGAGTCATTCTTAAAGCAAAGCATTACCTATGACAAGAAGTGGATCCTATATGGAAAAAAAAACCTATGCAGAAAATATAGCATACTTTGATTATTAAAACTGGTGTTTGTAAAAAATATGGAGTTTTAATTTTTTACATATACAGTCAGCCATGAAACAAACTACTACATCAACAAAACCACTGTAATAACTGAATGTCAAAAAGATTATTGTACTATTAAAACTTTAACTGTACTAAATAGATGTGACATCATACTAAGAGGACATACCATAGTGTTAAGAAGATACCAAACCATCCTCAGTGTAAAAAAACAAGCATCCTCAATAATCATCAACAAGTACCCTGAAGTATCAGTATTCCCAGAAGAAAACTGTGGTAACACAACATCAACATGAACACTGTACTAATATAGCAACATAAAGATCATTGTACTGACAATGCATAAACAAGGATACAATAATTAACAATATACTAGAATAACTGTAGTGTACAGGTTAATATGTTCACTGTACTAATATGCATTAACAAGATCAATATGCTGAAACAACAGCCAAAAGATATCCAAGGTAACAGAATGCCTACAAAGTCATTATAATAAGAGCACATCATAAAGCTAGTATACTGTCTGTTCATGATGCAATAGTATACAGGATAATGACAAAAAAAAAAGAGAGAGAGAGAAAAAAATATTACCACACTGACAACACAACTGTATATATATATATATATATATTCAGGGAACCATCAAGCCCAACACAACACCAGAATAACAAAACGTTATGATAACATAAAATAACTAAAGATCACTGCAATAAAGGAACAGATAAAATCCATTGTACAAAAACATATATAACAACACTGTATTAACTCTCTCAACACAGCCTTGAACTGTATGACTGACCATGTGACCACCTTGTGCTTGTTTACAGTCTGTTTAGATTTAATACTTCTAACTTTCAAAGTGGTATATTTTCAAAAATCTGGCAATGTTTCAGTTAATATTACAAGTCTCTAACATACAAAAAATCATATTTAATTAAATAAAATAAAGATTTGTCCCTATGATAATTTGTTTTGAATAATCTGTGTGAAAAGTTATTTTAATGTTAAAATTAAAATACCTCCTTTGTATATAACCCTAAGACCTCCATAAATACATTTCAAACATTTTTCAGTAAATCTTGATAGTTTATATGTTATTTTTCTAACCCAACTCAAAACAGGATTGATTAACTTGACTGACCTTGAAACCACCAAAACAATAAAATAAATTTAAAAAAACCCTGAATTACACTTTCTTCTTTCTAGAATGACTTCATATTGCAAGAAGAAACTATATTCATTTATCCTAAGTAGCTCTTAGTTTGTAACACATCTATTTATAATTAAGGTTTATCACCATTTAAACTGCAACAAACTACTGTCAAGCCATTATAAGATGTAAAATCAAGTCAAGAAACATCCAGCTCACATTACGCTATCGAATTACATTACCCATGAGCTACTACAACTAGTACAACAAGCTCAAGTGTCTCGTGAAAAATTATACTTATTGTTGATTTTACTTTATCTTAACTTAAAAAATATCCTTACTTATTTTTTACATTTTAGTTGCTTTTATAATTATACACAAAAAATAAACATAAACAAATAAATAAATGAAACACTTGAACAATCTACACTGTTTCTCTTGATTGTTGAAGAGAGTTAACCATAACTTTTAATGCTGCTTATATTATCGCAATTTATAATTTTATTTTATTAAATAATGCTACAAACAACATAGACTATAACATGCAAAATTTACACAAATTTCCTTATCACTCAAAAATTTACTAGCTTTCTAGATCTGTGACAAGAGTCATTACAAATTAATCCAAGCTAGTCATTTCTCAATGGAACGTTGGTTATACAGAACAAAATATTGTGAAATACATCATTTGATAGAATGAAAACCTTAACTGTCTATTAGTTATAGGTAACATACAGTTAAGCATAAAGAGAACTATGAACACAACTTGAAAGAGAGGATGTGACAGCAGGAGTCTGACTTTCTATTCAGTAGAAAAAAATGTTGAAGACTATATTTAATGTGGTTTATCTGAGCAACGATGATTTTAGAGAAAGTAGTTTTCATTCAATTTCATACTTCTTCCATGGGTGGTGGATAAAATCTGCCATGAGAGCATGTGTCGTGTGTCACACTAGGAAATATTCAGGATTTTTTAAGATAGTGCGTTGCAAAATTAAGAGCTGATTATTTATATGTTATTAAAATATGGTTTATTAACAAAGGTTTTATGCTATTCTAATTGGCATACCATAACCATGAAGTTGTTTAATAAAATATTCAAGGTAAGACACTAAAACATTGTGTCATGTTCAGCACCCAGTGCGATGGGGTTAAAGGAAAAGATAAGACAATTGTACTATAACATCAACAAAACTACTGTGCTAAAGGAATACAAACCAGAGCATTACACCAACAAAACAAAAACACCACTATAATAAAGGAATAAATTCAAGTCTACTATACCAGAATATCAATAACACTACTGTAATAATGGAACAAAAACATGACTACTGTACCAGAACATCAGTAACACCACTATACTAAAGGAACAGAAACAAGACTATTGTACTAGAACACCCATAACACCACTGTATTAAAAAAAACATAAACAAGACTGCTGTACCAGAACATTAATGACACCCTGCTCTAGAGGAACAGAAACAATAGTATATCAGAATATCAATAACATCACTGTACCTAAAGGACAGAAACAAGATTACTATACCAGAACACCACTGCACTAAGTGAACAGAAACAAGATGACCGTACCAGAACATCAATAACACCACTGTAATAAAGGAACAGAAACAAGACTACTATACCAGAAACTCAATAACACCACTATACTAACTAAACGGAAACAGTACTAATGTACCAGAACATTAATAATGCCACTGTACCTAAGGAACAGAAACAGGACTAATGTACCAAAACATCAATAATGCCACTGTACCTAAGGAACAGAAACAAGACTAATGTACCAGAACATCAATAATGCCACTGTACCTAAGGAACAGAAACAAGACTAATGTACCAGAACATCAATAAACACCACTGTAGCTAAAGAACAAAAACAAGACTAATGTACCAGAACATTGGTACTAAAGAAATGTTTTGACTGTACTAAGTCATGAACAGTGTAATAATAGCACAGTAACATTTAGTTCTATGTAGGTAATCCAAGTAATTGTTAACAACACACAAACGTACTACATTATCTTACTTAGAAAATTATAGAGGAATCCATCAGTAACAACAGAGCATTTTACAATGTGAGGTGCACATAACATGAAACTTATTATTAACATAAACATAATATATTCATTGACCCTCTGGGTGGAGAATGGCAGTTCTTCAGGATGGACATACATGGTTATCAATACCTAGCAGTTTTCGTATTAGTAGTAAAGTATTCTATTACCAAAACACTCATCAACCTGTGCAAAAATTATTTAGCTAAGAAAGAAGCTGCATCATTCAAATGATGCAATGGCCCCTCTAGAGCCCTGATCTCAATCCAGCTATGCAGAGCTGGGATTTGATAGATCCAAAATAAGATAAATCAAAAGTTGCATATAAAGAAACTTTATGGGAGTGTATTAGAGACACTTAGAACAATATCCTAAAAGAAACTTTAATTAAATATTTTACAACCATGCATGAAAGATGGGACAACTAGCACTTCCACCAAGTTTCTTTTGTACTGAATATGAAGATTAATACACTTTTGATGTTTCACGTGTAACCAACTTTCTATTGTTTTGTGAAAGTAACCTGACACCTAATGTTTGACTAACATTTTGCACAGTACTGTAAAGCTGGTAATATAATGCTTGTATCAGTGCAGGTTTAGAATACAAGTTGTGTATCTTGTGGTCAGTGCTCTTACTTTCTTCAATTTCATGCTATTTCAGAAACTATACAACTGCTTCAATAAATAAGGACAAGTACAAATAACTGATAAAATTAAAACTAGGTATAGCTCATTTGATATATAAAACACAATATTATGACCAATGATAATATCAAATTAATTTGTCTTATTTTCTTTCACATTTTAATGGCTAATTTAATCATGTGTGAAAAACTGTATGAGAAGATGAGAAAATGATTATGTCATAAATGGAACAATGCAGACAAAATAAAACTTTAACAAAAAAAATCTCTCTAATGGATACATTTACATGATTTAAGACACAGGGAAAAAGAAAACCAGATGTGACAAAACTATTAAAAATCATTTCACAATTATATTTCAAAAAATTCATAATCTAAAATAGTACACAAATACTAAACAAACTTACATAATTTTTCAAGTACAAGCATAGATATTATCCAATTAGGTTGCACATTTTAGTGGGAGAGGGCAACAAACAACAACAGCACAACATCAACTAGCCAGTCCAAAGGGTTAAAAATAAGATCATTTTAATTCCCATCTTCAAAACATGTGCAGGATATATTTTGCTCAATATTAAATAAGCCACTTACATATTCTAGATATGCCAGTCAGATGCTATTAACTGAATTCAAAATTGACTCAGATCTAATATAAAATTTTCTCTCTGTATAAGGACAAAATCTATGTTTGTCTTATCTTACACCTCCTAGCTCGCAGGGGCTAACCTCAACCAAACTTTGTGGGATGATAATTTGGAATAAGGGACACTTAATGAATGTTCACAATTCCTTCCCTTCATTATTACTATTACTGAGTATTTATCATCTTTGATGTAAATTAACATTATCTACATTCACATATGGTGCCACATCTATACACAAAAAAAAACACTTAAACTTTCAATAGAACAACACATACACAGTGTGTATATATCTCAGAGAGTGCACTAGCTTTATCTATGGAAGAATTCAAAGAAATAATATGGTTGCCAAAATTGCAATACAACATAAACTTGCCTGAAGCTTCTGCTCCAATAGCCAACATAATGCTGGTGTGAAATGTCCTTTCTTCAGTTATACCCATTTCCTACTTCAAACCATGATCTTTGAATTTTGACCTCCAAGCCACTTCTGTGCCCAATGGTTGTCAATTAATTAATCATATGAAACATTGTAATAGGACATTCAGAGGGGGGTGTTGAAAGTAGGTAACAGTAAGCATCTCTAATGCCACTACTTCTTCCTACAAGGTCACCCTGACCATCACACAGTGTATACCATATCTAAAGTATACACATATTGAGTTTTAAAGTTTATACAAAACTTTCGTTGAGGTAATAATTAATGCTGTAATAATGTGTTATATTATAAATAAATTGTGTAAAGTTAGTATTTTTGTATTATTTATTACAGTATCCACCCACAAACTTTGTTTTAAGCTTATAAACCCAAACAAAGAACAGGTACCTCATCTTGTGTGACAAACTCAAAGAAGTTAATTAAGTAATTATGGATACCTTTAGTCTCATCAGTACTAATTATAGTTCCACTCTGGTACAGTAATAAATCTACAGACTTACAATGCTAAAATCAGAGGTTCGATTCCCATGGGTAAACTCGACAGATAGCCCAATGTGGCTTTTTTATAAAAAAACATACACATACTAATTATAAGAATGCAACAAAGTACCTGATTACTTTCATTATTCACAGTTAAGGTTGTCACAATCTACTGGCACAGTGGTGTAGTGACTGGTCATACAATCAACAACTAATTTTAAATATCAGTACTTAATTTCATTATAAACTTATAATTAAGTACATTAAAGCAATTTATAACTAAATACATACCAATTTAAGATCAATTCCTCCTAATTCTAGTTGCTTGCATAGTATATTCCACAATTCTCTTTACTTCCTGGTGTAAACTGAAGTAAGTCAAATACCAGTAACTCCATTACAAACCTAAAGATGCAAAGAAAGAATAACCACATTACAAATTATACAGTTGGACGATGCTTTTAAAATGAAACATTTCATTGTAATACCTTATCTTATTGAGTTGCTAATCACATTTTTAAGTTTTTAATATATTTCAAAATTAGTCCATACATTGAAAGCAATATATGGAGCTCTTAGACTGAAAAGCTGTTTCAATTTTTGCTTGAATCTCACAAACATTAGTTACTCTGTACCGAACAGTTAAGAATAAACAAAAGTTGAAATATTATAACCAGAAAAGACAAAATCACTACTATAAGATCTTACTGAAGAACATGGTCTATGTTACAATATTTAATGAAACAACTGTTTGAATTCTTACTTTTCAAGTGAACTACAGTGATTAAGGTGTTTGTGAACTAGTGCTAAGCCTTGTAACATTTTCACAAGGTTAGATTCCATGTAAAATGCAAAACAAGGTACAAAGCAGCCTTTCTGCAATTCTGTAAAGAACATATCCAATGAATGCACAGCATGTGGAGTCATATCCTTTTTAAAGATGAATCATGGTTCACTCTGTACTTAAATAGCAGGCATATAATAATTTTAAACCAGATCAAGCCATTACCATGCATGAACTTATCAAGTACAACCCATCACTGAAATGCATACAACCTCTGTATATATGAGCAATGACAGATGTACAAACACTTTCAGGAAGGGCCTAGGTCCCTGGACCAACTTTGTTACCATTTTGTGGTTGCTATAGATTTCATGCTGTTAATTCTAAATTAGTAAGTGCATGTTTACAAAATTTGTAAATATTACAATGCTATCATATGCAAAATATTAGTTTTATTTCTATTAAGTTTTAAGGTTTGTTATGCAATGTTTTATCATACCCCTTTGTTATTTTAGCACATTGCCTATTTAATGTGCAAAGTAATTTTCATTTTAAGATAAAAAATATATTTTATGCATCAGAAAATTTTCAAATTTCACATACAAAATATTTATATCATCCAAATAGTTTTATGACACATTTCTTAAGAAAAATAAACTTTATATTTTATATTATTTCCTCACCAAATCTCTCTATGGGTCAAGTCAGTTTGATGATCTCATAACCACCACATAAAATTAGGAAATAAATATAGCATAAATTATGCCTTTTTCACTCAAGAATGACTACAGATTATAACACCACAACATAAATGTTCAGATTATATAGATTAAATCTCATTATATTATACAATTATACAGTTTTATTATTTTACTATACTGCCTTTCAGCCATGCCAAGCTAACACAAATTACAATGATGTGGTGCACATGCACTCATGTTTCCCAAACCAATAATATAAAACTGATTTTAAATCTTTACAAAGTGACCTATTTTTGTGTTTTAGCGGCCTAATATTTTGTAAAATACAGCCACATTGCAATTATTGTACATTATATATCTACATAGTTTATTAACATTTTCAAACATGTTATTAAACTTATTTTTCTTAAAACATAAAACAGGAAATGAAGAAGTAAAGAAAGTAATTGTCTTTCCAGCTACAACCTTTCCACCTGGATGATGCTTGTTATAGCTTATTAATCTTTAGGATATTTCAAACATAGAAAACATGAAACAAAAAAATTTTGTAAAGGTTTTAAA
This sequence comes from Tachypleus tridentatus, assembly GCF_004210375.1. Classification (NCBI taxonomy): domain Eukaryota; kingdom Metazoa; phylum Arthropoda; class Merostomata; order Xiphosura; family Limulidae; genus Tachypleus; species Tachypleus tridentatus. The sequence continues at coordinate 34,219,562 of NW_027467782.1, forward strand.
TATATATTGAATAACCAAAATATTCAAAAAACTACAATACTGATAACCACTGAATTCCACTATAATTCATTAAGCTTAGTAACTGAGCTGTATTTGCACCTAAAAATTATGAAATTTAAACAGACTAAAAACTCAACTTTCCAGCACAAAAGAGATTGGAAGGCTTACTCTAGCAGTTAAAATTTAGAAGTAAAACATATCATATGCAAGAAAACAATAAATTGTCCCACCCAGTAACTCAATTTTAGTGGTGACGTGCCATCTACATGTGCATAAAGTGATTAAAATAAACTATGTATGATTTTAGAAGTGGATATATCTTATTATAGTTAAAATATTACAATTTCTAACTATCCTTTTTTGCTTTTGTGTAATATGTCTTATTCAAACATTTCAACAAAAATCAAGAACATAGAGAAGGTATTGTGTACATTTTACAGTTATAATAAAATTTTGTATCAGTTCTAAACTTTCATACTTACATTACTTGAACTTGTAAACTTTCACATCCTTCAACACTTTTCAAACAATTTGAATCACAGAGAAGACTAGTTTTTCTTCTGCCTTTATAACATTAAATGTAGTAAAATATCAGAATTATATACATTTCTTAAAATTAAATATACTTACATACAAACTATATACATAACATTATGTGCAGGCAAATATCAGAATTTGTTATTTTCCTGCACAAAGAATATTTTTGCAACAAGCATGCACCTTAACTAACAGATCTAAGCATTGAATGCTGCTTTTTATGAAAAATCCCTTTCATTCACCACCAGACAACACCTGCCTGGTCATCTTCATTCCAAAGCCAAGCAGCATCTGGTATGTATCATCCAACCAATGGCAGAGAGAGAGTCCACACCATCTAAACCTCAACTTCAGAAGAAAGAAAGAATAAATTTCATGCCATCAGTCAAAATGTTGTGCATGTGCAAATCCAGAAACAACACCAGCCACCAGGAACCTAACACCTGAATAACAGTAGGAAGAGATGCGCCAGTGTGGAGGTTCACTCCAAATACCAATCAGATAGGTTCCAGTCTGCACACCATCCTCCTCCAAGTTTGAATTTATCAGAAGTGGAGCACTGGAGAGACTACATCTACCCCATACAAGACTCACTCACACAGAGTTGGAGCACTTGACAATTGTAGAACAATGAATCCTTACCAACAAATGTATATAAACTTATGTTAGTTGGTCCATCTCTAATCCAAAATCAGTCTCTTTGAATTGGCATCCAGTTGATGGTAAAATGAGAGATCTCAACCAGGGAGGTGAGCAGCATTGCAATGGATTTACTCATGATATAGTGTATGACTGGTGAAGAACATATGCCCTATACACCTTCAGGAAACCACTGCCCTACACTCAACAGAATGGAATTGAGCACATTCAGGAGGCAGCCTCCATGGTCCACTACCACCCAAACACACGAACTGGCAAGTGTTAAAAGACTCCCTTTTCCCACAAAAACGAGGGTGGGGATGGATTAGGAAATCAGGAGGAATGCGAATACTGAGACAGTACACTGAGTAACCACAAAGTCCCTATTTTGATATGAAGACTGGGCCCAATTTATTAAATCAAAGGACAGCAGAAAAAGCAGGTATCTCTTTCTGTTTTACCATGGGTCCATAAGTCAATAAGGGTTGTGCTATAGTGGGAAAAAGATGCCCAGGAATTACTATTTTCACCTTAGCACTCCAATATAATGTGACTACAGTTGCCTGGCATTAATTATCACTGAAATAAAGTTCACCATAAGCATGAAGACATTCTTGTCAATTCTGTAGTATACTTTACAATAAGCCTGTTAGAAATAAATACCTTTGCACAAAAAATTATTTTAAGAAAAGTACAAAGGAAAACCTATACACGAAACTGAACAAATGGCTCACCCATGCTAATTCACTTGTACTTAAATGGTACATCAGACATCATCATTCACAGTGGATACCATACAGAGCCTATTTTTTCCACTAAAAGTTTGTATAATGTATGCAAATATTATCAAAATTTTAGGATATATAAAATATAAAAGTATACCAATGAAAATTTTGCATAAAATCTTCTTTAATGTCATTTTGATTAATTTGTATCTATTACCTACTGTTAATGATAGATCAATCAGAAAAATAAAACTTAGCCTGGAGTAAAATTTGTCTCTGCCTTTATACAATAAGCTTGCTTAATGCCTGCCCATGTGAAGTGTTTTATCTGGCTTTCTGAAGGAATTTGAAACTTTTCCAAGACAATTTATAAGGAGGATGTCATAATAATGGCTAATAAGTAAACAAATCATATTTGATTCTTTGAAAGAAAAAAAAGCATGACACCAGTGAAATGGAAGAAACATATGCAACCCATTCTTTGTAGAATCAACTTTGTACACCACTGTGAACACAAATGAAGTAGCTGCTGGATATCAGACCAGGGAAGAACCTCAGATGTTTCCTAAAACAAACACTAACAACCAAAAAATATGCATTAGCTTTTGAACAAAGATGGAGGAAAAATAAACTGTGATTAAAGTATGTATACAATGAAAGAATGTTTGTACTTTTGCCAAAACTCCATTTGGCCAAGATGTTTGGAATAAAACATGATGTTAGAGGATCTGATTGAGGGTATTGAAAGTAATGAGACAACAAAAAGAACACAGGATTTCACTGAGTCGAAGCTATCATACCTGAAGTACTTTGGAAAATTGATTATTTAATTATGAAACAACAAGAAATAAGCAAAGAAGCAATGGTTCAAATTTTCTAATGTCTGTATTTTTATGCAATAATAAGCTTGCTCACACCCATAAATTTTGAAATGTTGCTTGATCTAGAGAAGTGTTGAATGCTTGCATCAAAGAGGACACTTGCAAAGGAAACAATGTAAATATATGTGTCAAACACCACCATTACAAACTTCTAGAATGTTTGAGTGAAATTGCTGAAACAAAAATATTAAATGAACTAAAATTAAGTGACAACTTTGTGCTAATGTTTGTGGTTAATCAACTGACTAATCTGTTATTGAATAAATGGTTATTCTTGCAAGATTCATCATAAAAAGACAGTGATACTTGTGTAAGATTCCTGAAAATATTTGATGCTTTATCCAAAGCGTTGTAAATTGTGATGAGTTAGGAAATCAAGGAAATAATAACAAAGATGCTAACAATCATGTTGAACCTAAGGTTGATGCAGATGTTGATATGGGCATAACCAATCAAGAATTTGGAAACAGTAAACTATATGAGCAGGTTAATATTCTAAATAATTGACACCATCACAGACAAAAAAAAAATAGAAGACTACACAGAAAAACAAATGAGCTGGAATATGAAAACATTATATAATTAAGACAGATCTGGGCAGCAACTGGATGATAAGAGTAATAAAATGAAGCAGTAAAGAAATTAATGGACAGA
>NW_027467782.1:34223497-34271712 GCF_004210375.1 Tachypleus tridentatus
ATAAAGTACAAGATCCACAAGTAAGTACTAAAAGTCTTGCTTTTTTATATTTCTCATTTATTGTTACAAAAGTGAGTACAATGTGAAACTCAGAATATTATTAGAATAGAAAAGAAAATATGAGTGAAACAATTTTTCAGGAATCTATGCATGTAAAATGCATGTGCTACATAATTTAGTGTTTGTTTATTTTACTCCAGTTTTAGTCATTTGTCTACTAGGTGTTTATAGGTGCATACTTACATAGTTCAAACAATATTAAAACAACAAAACTAAATGAAGACAAAATTTAAATTGTTACAAGTCTGGGATTATTTAGGATAAATAACTTATTTTATGTAACAATCTACAGTTATTCTAGAAGAAAAAAATGGTAGATTTATCTTGTATTTTTTTTTCGAAACAATCCCTGAGGAAGGGTAACAACAATGAATAAGCCCAACAGACTACCAGAAGTTAGAGTACATTCATATGATGAGATGAAGCATCAGTGAACAGATACAGATCCATCTTAGATAAAGATAGTGGCACATTGATGGTGATGCCAGAGAGGCAAGCCACCATTATAAATCCTGGGCTGGAGGAGGGGGCATAGAACTATTTTCGTCAAGATTTCAGTGAGTAATTCTTCTGTGAATGCAAGGTTCAGAGGAGAAGATGGAAATGTCTGTGTGTGATCAAAGAGTTAGTTGGTTTTAGTGAAGCCATGGTCCCCATCATCAAATTATCTCTCATGAACTATAAGTTGAACAAGTGTAAATTTTGGCGACTAGTCACTCACAGGCAGATGGAAAAAGGCTGAGCAAAACTCAGAAAGGGCTTAAGAAACACTCTCAAGTGAAACTTGAGTGTGAGCAAGGAAAAATTCAGAAATATTAATGAACACCACAACTTCGATATACTGTAGATAGAAGAAAGTGGTTGGAGGAGAAGAGAGAGAGAATTTGGGTAAAAGACTACAGGTAAAATACAGAATTATCTACCTCACCTGTGTACGCAAAAGTGTGACCCAAATGAATTTAGTAATGACTGACAACCTCAATGAATCATATACAGGTAACAAAGGAAAGTTGTGAATTAGAAATTCTTACACAGGAAATTGGGGACTAAAGCAAGGTATAGTGGTAGACGTTTCAGTTTGCAACAGTGTGTAAACTAAGGATAAAATGAAGGATTGATTTTAGCTTCTGATTAAATTTAATTAGGACTACAACAAAAAATTGTGGAGAAAAGAAACAAGGAATGATAATCACCTACAAAAATTCTAAAGAACATGGTGCAGCACCTCAGCCTTTGGCACAGAGACGAGAGGTAAAGTATGGTTAGAAGAATCAAGTAAAGACAAAAATACTGAGAACTAAAATGTGAAACCAATACTAAATAATCTGACCCCATTCTCCCATAACAAACCTAACAAGAGAAATCCCAATTGTGGAAATCAAGGAAAAGGAATTCAGAATCATTAAAATTGAAGATATAAGAATCAGACAGGTGTGAACTTGTAAGAATACAGTTGGTCAAGGAAAGATAAAACAAATATTATTTATGGTTAGGATTAGGAAGAAGCAAATAAGACTAACCTTTCCCATAACTGGAGATGGGTACTATTGCTTGTCATTTACTAATCTGTTTGCATGTCTTTATGAAAAACCATATTTTGGAAAATTAGCTGTCGAGTTACGGTGCAAGTTTGTTACTTTTTTTATCCCTGATATTTCTTAATACTTATTATCCATAAAACAATATTTATTAGTTTTGAATTCCTTTATGTCCCTTTTATTAACATTTATATTTTAAGCACTTTTCATGTCATATTATTATTTTGCTGTATAAACACCCATAATAATTTCCTTTTAAGTTAAATGTTTCAAATACCTTTTCATACTCTTTTATACCAAAAATTGTTGTTCCATAGTTTATTTGTAATCATAAAACACAAATAAAATTAGTCCCATATGTCAAATTATTTCAGTATCTAATCAAAACAATTCTGGTGTATCATGATAGTCTTCTTTTCATAACTATAATGTTACTACACATTTCTTCACACTTAATTTAGTAATTTCCAATTTTCCTACAACAAAGAAAGGTCACCTTTTAAAGAAACCAATATTATGTGGTTTCTTATTTTTCTTGTTCATTGATTTTTGAACATATATATCTTCTGAACATCAGAAGCTGATTAATCAAAGGTTTCATTATGATATCTTTGTTATATTCAATTACTCTCAACAGGCAAGTCAGTTTTTATTGTATCTTTATAATAAACTTTAAAACAAAAATGATTCTGTATCATAAGAAATAGTTTACAAGTTTATGTTACAATCTATAGAGATGAATAAATTTAAAATAAATCTAATGAAAATATTAATTTATAACTCCATGAAAAACAACAACTTGTATATATAAGAAATATAATAACGACCCTTTATCTATTCGGCTATAATATATTACGTCTTTTGGCTTTTTAACACCAAATATGCTCTCGGTGAATGCAAACAAAGGTTTGGGGAAATATCTTATAGCATTACATTTGAAAAGTAACACCATTTGTCTCTAATTATCACAAAGATGCAAAGTGTAAAAAAAAAAAATTCAATTTCTATAATATTTTGGACATTATAAAATGGTATCCACATCACACATGCAAGATCAGAACAGAATAAAACACAAAATAATATAACAAATGGCAGTGATAACGTACAATCACTAAGCTTTGAAACTGATAGCAATGTGGATCCTGCCTGCTACTGACTGCAAGGTAGATGCTCTAAGCAACTGATAACTGCCACAGCACTCTCCACAACCCTGTGAATAGTGTCTTACAAATGGAAGAGAGTGGAAAGATGAAGTCCTAAAACATGTTCAAATACCTGCCAGTGCTGTATACAGAGGAAGTGGAAGGAGAGGAAGAACTGATCAGCTGTAGCAAGCTTCTGCAGTTGTACCACAGCCTCTTCAAATGCAACAACCTGCAACTTGGAAACTGATCTTTTAACTGAAGTAATTATTTATACCATTTACTCCGTAGGCCTTTGTAGATCACTGGACAATCTGTATTTTATTCTGATATTGTTGTCAATACTGAGAGTTATTTATTATATTTACTCTGAAGGCCTCCTTGGTTCACTCAACAATCTATGTTCTAATATAATATTGTTGTTATTACTGATAGTTATTTATTATATTTACTCTGAAGGCCTCCTTGGTTCACTCGACAATCTATGTTTTAATACAGTATTGTTCTTACTACTGGTAGTTTTTAGTATATGGACTGATAACTAGCAGGGATGCAGTAATTAGAACTATCTGAAAATTACTGTCTTGAACATAACATTCAACCTGTTGATTATTTTCATTTTTGTTCAAGATGGAGCTCTCTAATTTAGTTCTCAAGAGAGGAAGAGAAGAATCAACCTGTAGACTAATGGCAACATTTTAGCTCACCATCACTTGTTCAGAAATGTCCAGAAATAGTTTTGAACTAATAACTTCCTTTCTTCACTTCCCAGACAATGGTCTTCACAAAGTACAATGAGGTCAGCTTTGATTTTATTCTATCTGGAAAATATATCCATTATACATATCAGTTACCATTATTATTATAGCACTGAATTTGGCCCTAGTAAACACCTACCTATTAATGAAAGCATCAAATTCAAGAGTTGTGTATCTTATAGGCAATAACTGTTATCTAAACCCATCAGTCATGGAATAAAAAATAGGCATTATGGAATAACAAATATAGTTAGGCTTCAAACTTTATCATTTCTTATGTTAAAAGAATTATTGTCACTTCAGCTGTTTTGTTGTTTCTAAATCTATTTGTTCAGAATTACTGTAAGGATGTGAATACAGAAGTGCAATAATGTACACTGGAAGTTTCTATTCATTATCAAGTTTATTTGTTAAACTACAAAGATTGAAATTTGTCAGATAATGTTTTCTTTCATTTTAGAGAAAAATCTATTCAATGCTGTAACACTGAGTATGTACAGTTTCAAATAAGAAATACACCAGTTTATCCATATTTAATAAACTGAAAAAAATGGTAATTTGTCTAATTTTAGTAATTTTCTTATTTGGGAAATGAGTTATAGCTGTGGGATACAGATATACAACTTTATCAATGAACATTCTAAAAAGCTTGTACACCATACTAATGATGATCAGAAGGGTGTCATGGAACCCTCAATGCAAGCAAAGTTTTTGCTATAATCCCAAACACAAGATTCAGCTGCTTAGAAGGTTTAGTTTTGTTCTAAACACATACCTTAAGATAACAATGCAAAATAATCCTCATAAACAAATATATATATATCAAACAATTTAACCAATACTAAAAATAAACTAACATTAAAGAAAGAAAAAATAAAACATCACTTTATTCAGAGTCTACAACTATTTATCATCTTACCTTCATTCTTTCTAAATTTGTATTTACACCTGTTAAAGGCTAGTTGAGAAACTAAATAAGACTTAACTTTTAATTTAAAAAATGAAACTTGACATCTTGCAGGACACGTCTTGGAGTAAGACATCAATAGTATCAGGTATCTTAAGGGCAACATATGACTAGGTAACTAAACATACAACTTTTAAGGTGGCTATATGTTTTCATTTTCCTTTTTTAAAAATCAAAACATGCATAATAATTATTGGAAAGACTAACAATTTATAATAAAGCAGTATAGAGTGACATTTAAAATTAACTTTGATTACTTTTATGTTCCACTTACTTTTCAAGCAGAACTACAGCAACTTGTGGGATAGCTAGCTATCCCTAATTTAACAGTGTAAGACTGGAGGGAATTACGTACTTTACATTCACACTTAGACACAACTAGCTATCATCTGATCTTAACATTAGTAACAGAAGGTGTATTTAATGGGCTAAATATAAGCATTGGGTGTAAAACATTATTGTAACAAAGGCTTAGTTGAAACACTACTCCACTGAAACCCTTGGTAATTTTTATCTTACTTTTGTCTATACCTCAATGTTAATAAACAACTGAAAAAAATATAAATAAAATGCTATCTAACTTATCATGGTGCAATAAGTGAGCCTAGGGTATTATTTGTTTTATAATTAAGCTTAAAAATGTACTGTGCAATAACTTACTCTAAGCTCAATAAAGACAAAATATCAATTCTAAATCTATATAATTTCTGAATTAAATTGTTTTGTTCTATCACCAAAGTTAACAAGAAAAAACAAACAAACCAATATGTATATTAAACATTCACAACATAAATACCATAGATGACCTCACAATATCAATTGGTAGTTTTGTTACAAAACAATGATATAAATTGTAGACCATTACTATTAAAACAAAGAAGCATGACACAAACTGTTTATTATACATATTAACACCAGAGGGACATTTAGAGTGTTCCTTCTACCACACACATTATACTCTTTAACACTGCAAATACCTGACAGCCATAAAGCTTCTTATTTCCAAAGAATGCAACATGTAGATCTTCAATGTTTTCAGTTTACTAAAATGTTTAGTTAAAATAAAGTTATTTCAATTTTTAAGTCCATCTCATGCTACATTTATCATTTTTTATAAAGTACTTCATAACTTAATGTTTCATGAAAAATTCAAAATCTTCCTATTAACAGTAAGCAGAGCCAATCTTTATACATATACTCAAAAGGTGATATACAAAACTAACTTTTATCTCTGTATTTCTATAGACTGATGGAACTTTTAGGTCAATAAGTCTATTCAGATACCAATAACTATTTTGAATCTATTCAATGTTACACAGCGTGGCTTTCAAATGCATCACTAAACTTTTGGAAAAGAAATATCAATAACTAACATACTGAGCAAGAGCAAGAATTTAAACTGAACAAAATACACTATTCATTTCAAGCAGGTCAAACTAGCCTAACAATCCTTTGACTGTTTATGTCCATGTGAAACTGAATGAGTGTTTAAATCTTTATCAGTACAACATATAACCCAATAAAGGTGACATAAAATATCTTAACTCGATTGACTATTCTTTTTTTAGGATAATAAAGAGCAATGATTAGTAGGGCACATTACAAGTACAGATGTTGATGTCATTTATGTAAATAATAACAGAAGGCATTCCTGTCATGTTTAGATGTACATAAAAGAATGTGTGCATTATATGAAAGATGGCAGTGACAACAGTTAAAAAAATGTTAAAACAGGTTTCACAAAATAGAAAAATAAAAAGAAATGGGAATTACAGAAAATGATGATGTAAAGAAATATATAGGAAACAATACTAATATGTGGAAAATAGAAAAATTAATAAAAATAAAGGTGATATTAATATACAGGTAACAAAAACTAATATACGAGAAATAAAAAATGAATAGAAATATTGGTGATATTAGTATATAGGAAACAATTCTTATGTACGGGAAATAGAAGCTGAGCCTTGAATACAGTACTGCAGTCCATATATAGAACAAGCTAAGCAGTGACAGCACCAGAACAGACCAACTTGATGTCAGCAAACTTGTTCCTGTGAATACCAACATGACCAGTTATCCAGAAAAACTGGATGTGAATAGAAGATAGAAGAAAAATAGGCCAGCCAGTGTTGAATATTGTGAAAATAAGGTGAGAATTAACACAAAGCGATTCTCTGACCAGTAGAGAGTGAAAAGAGTTGGTATAAATAGAACAGTGAGTGTACTGTGTAGCTTCGATATCATTCAGAACAAAAGAAATGCCATATAACTTGACAGTGAACACAGAAACTGTAGAGAGGATATTGTACAAAACAACCTAGCTGCAACAAACCATGGCAGATCCAATAGACTTAACTGATTTTAAACCATCTGTATAACTGGGAATGAAAGAATGGTTCAAAAGTAGGGGTCAGCATCTCAAAAGGCTTTAGGAAATCCTGATATTATTTTGATATATTTAGGTGTATGGTATACGACGTACTTGTGCTGTTTATGACCTCCAAGTTCTTATCATTCATGTTCTATGTAAAGTATAAAATCAGTGGCCTTTTTTTAATCATTTCAAACCAGTTCATGTGTTTGGTCGAATAAACGTACGACAAAAAATTTGTCATTATCAATTGCTAACTAATTTCTGTGTGTTATGAAAACAATGATTCAGGTCATTCTGAGTCAGACTTAGAAGAACAGCAGTGACACAGCTAGTTGCACCAGTGGTAGTATAATTGAGCATGAAGTCGAAGAAGAAGAGTTGAGTGACTACGGTGAGCACAGTGGACTTAGTGTTGAGAGTGTCACGAGCACTGCTGTTGACTGCAATGGAAGACTAGGAGAAAATTTGACTAGTAATAAGGCAGTTCTGCAAAATGGACTTGATTGTATTAGCATTAAAAGTAAAAATTTTGTTACACAGTGTTATTTTATGCTCAGATTGATAAAAATAAGTGTCTGGTATTTCAGTTTTAAACATTTTGTTTTGTATAATATTTTAATATGATGAATGTTTTTGTAAGTCTTTGGATATAGTCAACAGCAAAATATCTTTTTGAGTAATATCATTCTAAATATAGGTCTCTAGTGGAACAGGAATTGACACCCTCAGTGGTTGAAGTCATTAAAATCATCAACCAAGAAGGACTTTTGCCGGGTATCAAAGTTGTTGCTGATTGGCTAATCATAAATAGTGACATTATTGTAACTTATGGAGAGGTGATTAAAGCTGTTACTTTGTTTAAATTCTGGTATATTTATGTTAAATTATAATTTTTTCTGGAGTGTTATTATCTTACTACAAGTTATTTTAAACTCTGGTCTTCATATATGATATCACTATTTTTGCTTTAAATAACCAATTTGTTCTAGCATTTGATTTATATAAATATGTATGACTAATTGCTATTTGATCATTTGATATTGTGTGGTAATTTTTATATGGAATCAAACTTTTGATATGCACTGCTGGCCAAAACCTTAAAGCCAGTGAACATGAACAAATATGCATTTTGCATTGTTAGACTCAACCACTTATTTGAGTCGAGCTTCGAAAGATGAAAATAAGAAAAGGGAAAATAAAAATAAAAAACTTTTTAGCATTTAATAGGGAAAATGTGAACACTATGAAATTAGCCTAAATACTAGCTGGTCAAAAGTTTAAGACCATACAGAAACGAAGCATTAATCGGTAAACACGTAATGAAATTTAGTCATTTGTGTTCAAGCATTAGCGTTGTCAACATCTCCCCACTGACATCTCCTGTGTTACAATGGATAAAAACATGGCAAAGGCTAAAAAGCTGACAGAGTTTGAACTTGGCAGAATTGTTGAGCTGCAAAAAGCAAGGTCTCAATGTTGCAAATTTCTTAAAAGACCCTGAAAGATATGGAATGAGAATTTCAAGTGGTTGGGCCAAGAAAATTTCACCAGTGTTGAGCAGTGTTGATGCAGAATGTAGATCAAGAACAATAAGATGGCATCTGTGAGAGAAAGGCTTTGAAAACTGTAAACGTCTTCAAAGGCCATGCCTCCTTCCACACCATGAAACAGCTCAGTTAAACTTTGCTGAGAAGCACCAAACATGGGACCTAGAAAAGTGGAAGAAGGTTTTGTTCTCTGATGAGAAAAATTTAATCTGGATGGTCCAAGTGGCTTCCAACGTTACTAGCACGATAAGGATATCCTGGGGTACTTTCTCCTTCCAGTATTATACAGGGCATCAAACAGCAGCTGGTTACATTGGCATGTTGGAGAGAGCATCCTTATTGACTGAAGGCCCTTACTTTTGTGAAAATGACTGGATCTTTCACAAGAACAATGCTGCAATCCACAATGCCCCAGCACAAAGGACTGTTTCATGGCGAATAACGTGATTCTTTTGGACCATCCAGCGTGTTTGCTCAAACTGAGCCCCATTGAAAATGTTTCTGGGTGGATAGCAAGGTCTTTGATGTGAAAGAATTAGCAAAAGTATAATATTACTACATATATATAGACAGATAGACCAATACCTGGTAGTTGTTGTGAACTTACTGGACTGCTTTAAGTTGCTGTAAGTTTAATGCTTGGTATTTTCCGATGCTAGTCCTCCAAGTGTTCAAGGTTTTGTCTGGAATGGACCAGAATGGAAACAAACACAGCCTTTGCCAGAGGACTTTACCCTACGTGGGCTAGCCCCACTTGAGAATTTTCACCTTTAGTTGGAATTTGATACATCCTATGGACTTAGTTCGAAAGAAGAAGTTAGTAATTGTTGATTTAAGTCAAATTAAATTATGTGATTTATTTGCTTACAAATAATAATAAAACTCTGAATATGCAAAAGAAGTAATCTAGTAAAGAAGAAAACTATCACATTTTGACATAATAACCTTCTACAATATAAATATTTATCTCTGCTTAGTTTTTTTTGTTGTAGTTATTTGGAATTTTTAAAAGAAGTTCTATATGTGGAATTCTGACTAACCAGTTGTTATTTCATCTAGAAACAGTTGAATATGTAGCTTTTTTTGTATTACATGGTTGATCTTTATATTATAAATAATTATTATGTTACTGTGTAGTAAATTAAACTTTATTGGATGATAAAACTTAAGTTTTTGTACAAATAATTTAGTGCACTTACCCCTGTCACAACTCACATTTCATCCTTCCATAACTTAGAAATAACAACGTACTTTTGTTCAGGCAAATGTTTCAACATTTTTCTGCAGATGTTCTTCAGGTAGGTAGCTTAAGTGGGATGTGTGGAAGGCTGTAAGCTTACAACTAACCCTGTAAAAGTGATATATTACAACAGTCTCTCTGTAATAACTTATAGTTGTTTGGCTCTGTTTTTTTGTTGTTGTTTTCCTTAATTACACGTTGTACTCAAGTTTAGTGATTGCATAAAGGCTTCTACAAGTCATTATATGCTAGTGGTTTATGTCTATTTAATTTGTGTAACGAGAGTGATGTAAGGTTGTGGGATATAACACTGGAACATTCATTGTAACTGAACAATGTCATATATATGTTGTTACTGCCTTCATTCTGTGTAAACATAGTTACTTTTGTTACTTCAGTATCCAAACTTTTGTCATGAGAACACTGAAACTGGCCAGTTTAGTTAAAATGCTTGTGTTTAAATTTTTTTTTTTGCTCTCCAGCTTTTATTAGTTCTCTTAACTTTTTTACAATCATTTTGTGTGTTGTAATAATTAATGTTTATTTACCTGTTAGATATCAGTGGATATGTATTCTGGAATATCATATTATACTACTAATATGTAGACTTTTTGAGGGAAAAAAAAAGTTTATAAATTAATGTACACAATATTAATGAGATTGTTCAAAAGTGTTAAGTTGAATTTTGTGTTAAACTAGATTTGATTTTTTCACACAAGTGTATGAACTAAAATGCATACATAAACATTTGTTTTTTTGCTTGTGGTGTTACTAGGTTTTTCTCCGCATACAGTGTCTTCACAATTTTGGCCAGTTATTAGCTAGGCTCCCAAAGACAGGAGTCAATTTTAACTCTGAAAAAGAATGCTTTACTGCAAGTAGCACAGAATTATGAAGTGTGAGTGATGAAAGCTAGACCTCATTTCTGCTGCTTAGGTTAGTATAAATTTTCCCCATGTGCAGGAGGTGGACAGAAAAAAGTTGCCTTTTTAATTTGTTATATCTTTTGTTAGATAACAGAAAAATATCTAAAACATACGTTTTTAGAACACACTTGATGAGATCTGTTCAAATATGATCTTAAATCCTAATTTTAACAATTGTAGGCAACTAGGAATAAGAATATCTAAGAAACTGTAGCAGGGTGCACATCACTTCTTATGATAAAATGTCACAAAAATCATAAAACGTTCAGGTATTTACAAAAGCCATGTAAAAATTAGGATTTGATATCATATTTGATAAAATAGCACATTCTAAAAACATAGTTTTTACAAATTTTCTATTATTTATTAAAAGACATAACAAATTAACATTTTAAAAGGGGCAACTTCTTTTGTTCACTCCCTGTATGTGTATATATATATATATATTTAATTGAGTGATATATAAGCATCGTGGTATTTTCTCTTTTTATTATTTGCTTTTTCTCTTCTGATATATTGTTTTTGGTATTTAAGAATGAGTAATTGATTAAAGTATACATAATTTGCAGTGGCTGGCTAGTGGGTTTGATTTATTTGGTTTTATAATGTAAACATACCAATTTCAGTACATATGTCCCTACATTTTTTTTATTATAATCATTATGTTAGTACTGAATTTCTTCAAAAGATTAATTTGTTTAGTATGTATTATTAAGTGTTATTTTATATATACTTTTAAATTTTTTTAGAAGTAATTTTATTTAATGTATAAAGGCTTAATTTTTGATCTAATGCTGATTTGTTCTTCATTTGTCATAGAGCAAAAGAAGTTATTAATTTATCTATCTTTTGTTCATCTAAAGAATAGCTTCCTCTTATGTCATGAGTTGTTATTCAAGGGTTATTTTGCATTTCATTGTTTGCAGTTTTATGTATTATTCTTAAACATTATTTTTCATTGTAACTATACATTAAATGTATATTATTTAAATCATTTTTGTATTGAGATTGAAATTTGTATTTTCTGCTATGTTAAAATTTATTTTGTATAATCATTATGGAAGGGTTTTTCTTTATTGCATTTCTTTGTTAAAAGTTTCTGAAGTGTTCATTATAGGGTTTATATAGTTGTTCTGTACTTTGGTGGTAAATTTCTGTGTTGTAAGGCGTGTTAATAAAATTATGATATTGAATTCTTTTTATGGAGAATTTTAAAATTAGGATGCTGTATCGAGTTCTTTGTCTAAGGGTTGTGCTGTCTTTGTCATAAGTGTTCACAAGAATGGTAAAACTTAACACACTGTGTAACCATGGTTCAACTTTGAATTTTATATTTTTGAAAGTTAAAATTATCTACTAGTTTGAAGAAAAGCCTGAATTAGGGGAGAGAGAAAAATATTGTGTGTAAAAATAAATGCATGTAATTTAAAAACAACAAGGAATATGCCAGTATGTTGAGACTGTCCTATCCACTGTACTAAACCCTAAAATAATAACAAAACACTAAAAGCCATCCCTTATTATTCAGATATGTAATGTGTCTTCCCCTTAACTTCCTCAGATTAACTGCATGTACTACATCTGAAAGCAATCCTTTTGAGGGGTCAGCTACCCTGTTAGAAAAATAAAGTTGTCGTAGTTAAAGACAACTGTTACTTTTATAATTTCCCTTAACAGTCTTAAACACCTCAATCAGTATTTGACATAGTATGTTTTTGAATTTATAATTTGTTCTGTGTGTGTGTGTGTATGTAATTTGATGTTGTTTAAGTTATCTTTCTCCTTACCATTGTATTGAGCTTACACCTATTCTGCTCATGGTGTAGTGGGCCTCTTGATGAATCAAGACTCATGTTAATGTAACACTTGTTACAAAGAACAAGAGAACTCGTATTAATATAACACTTGTTACAAAGAACTAGACATTCATGTTAATGTAACAATTGTTACAAAGAACAAGACAATCATATCAATCTAACACTTGTTACAAAGAACAAGAGACACTCATATTGATATAACACGTGTTACAAAGAACTAGAGACACTCATGTTAATATAACATTTGTTACAAAGAACAAGAAAACTCATTAATATAAAACTTGGAACAATAAGCAGGAGACACTCGTGTTAATGTTACACTTGTTACAAAGAACAAGACACACTCGTTATAATTTAACACTTTTTACACAGAAAGAGACACTCATGTTAATGTTACACTTGTTACAAAGAACAAGAGACACTAATATTAGGTTAATACTTATTGCAAAGAACAAGAAAAATCGTTTTAATATAACACTTGTTACAAAGAACAAGAGACATTCATCTTAATGTAACACTTGTTGCAAAGAACAAAAACAGTCATGTTAATCTAACACTTGTTTCAAAGAAGAAGAGAAATCTTGTTATTATAACACTTGTTAGAAAGAACAAGAGACATTCATGTTAATGTAACACTTGTTACAAAGAACAAGAAACAATCATGTTAATCTAACACATGTTTCAAAGAACAAGAGACACTGATTTCAATACAACAAGTGTTATATTAACATGATTGTTTCTTGTTCTTTTTAACAAGTGTTTCATTAACACGAGTTTTATAGTTCTTTATAAAAGTGTTTCATTAACATGAGTTTTATAGTTCTTTATAAAAGTGTTTCATTAACATGAGTTCTCTTGTTCTTTGTAAAAGTGTTACATTAACACGAGTGTCTCTTGTTCTTCGTAACAAGTGTTATATTAACATGTCTCTTGTTCTTTGTCACATGTGTTACATAAACATGGGTGTCTCTTGTTTTTTGTAACTAGTGTTACATAAACGCGAGTTCTCTTCTTCTTTATAACAAGTGTTATAATAACGTGAGTGTTTCTTGTTTTTTGTAACAAGTGTTACATTAACATAATTGTATCTTGTTCTTTGTATCAAGTGATATAATAACATGATTGTTTCTTGTTCTTTGTAACAAGTGTAACATAAAGATGATTGTCTCTTCTTTTTGTAACAAGTTTTATATTAGCATGAGTTCTCTTATTCTTTGAAACAAGTGTTATATTAACAATAATTGTTTCTTGTTTTTTCTAACAAGTGTTACAATAACACGAGTTTCTCTTGTTCTTTGTAACAAGTGTTAGATTAACACGAGTATCTTTGTTTTTTGTAACAAGTGTCACATTAACAGGAATGTCTTGTTCTTTATTACAAGTTCTCTATTAACACGACTTCTCTTGTTCTTTGTAGCAAGTGTTACATTAACATGAGTGTCGTGTTCTTTGTAACAAGTGTTGTATTGACATGTTACTTGTTACAAAGTACAAGAGACGCTCATGTTAATGTAACACTTGTTACAAAGATCTAGAGACACTCATGTTAATGCAACACTTCTTGGAAAGAACAAGAAACAATCATATAAATCTAACACTTGTTACAAAGAACAAGAGACACTCATGTTTATCTAACACTTGTTACAATGTACAAGAGACTCTCATGTTAACGTAACACTTATTACAAAGAACAAGAGAACTCGTATTGATATAAAACTTCTTACAAAGAACTAGAGACACTCATGTTAATATAACACTTATTACAAAGAACAAGAAACAATCATGTTAATGTAACACTTATTACAAAGAACAAGAAACAATCATATCAATGTAACACTTGTTACAACGAACAAGAAGTCGTGTTAATATAACAGTTGCTACAAAAAAACAAGAGACAATCATGTTAAATAACATTTGTTACAAAGAACAAGAGACACATGTTTATGTAACACTTTTACAAAGAACAAGAGACATGTTGAGATAACACTTGTTACAAAGAACTAGAGACACTCATGTTAATGTAACACTTGTTACAAAGAACAAGAGAACTCGTATTGATATAAAATCATGTTTTTTGTAACTAGTGTTACGTAAACGCGAGTTCTCTTGTTCTTTATAACAAGTGTTATAATAACGTGAGTGTTTCTTGTTTTTTGTAACAAGTGTTACATTAACATAATTGTATCTTGTTCTTTGTATCAAGTGATATATTAACATGATTGTTTCTTGTTCTTTGTAACAAGTGTTACATTAACATGAGTCTCTTGTTCTTTGTAACAAGTGTAACATAAAGATGATTGTCTCTTCTTTTTGTAACAAGTTTTATATTAGCATGAGTTCTCTTATTCTTTGAAACAAGTGTTATATTAACATCATTGTTTCTTGTTTTTTCTAACAAGTGTTAGATTAACACGAGTATCTTTGTTTTTTCTAACAAGTGTTGTATTAACATGTTACTTATTACAAAATACAAGAGACTCATGTTAATGTAACACTTGTTGGAAAGAACAAGAAACAATGATATCAATCTAACACTAGTTCAAAGAACAAGAGACACTCATGTTTATCTAACACTTGTTACAATGTACAAGAGACTCTCATGTTAACGTAACACTTGTTACAAAGAACAAGAGAACTCGTATTGATATAAAACTTCTTACAAAGAACTAGACACTCATGTTAATGTAACACTTATTACAAAGAAGAAGAAACAATCATATCAATGTAACACTTGTTACAACGAACAAGAAGTCGTGTTAATATAACAGTTGCTACAAAAAACAAGAGACAATCATGTTAAATAACATTTGTTACAAAGAACAAGAGACACTCATGTTTATGTAACACTTTTACAAAGAACAAGAGACATGTTGATATAACACTTGTTACAAAGAACTAGAGACACTCATGTTAATGTAACACTTGTTACAAAGAACAAGAGAACTCGTGTTAATGTAATACTTGTTATAAAGAACAAGAAAACTCATTAATTGAAAACTTTGAACAATAAGTACGAGACACTCATGTTAATGTGACTTGTTACAAAGAACAAGAGACACTAATATTAGGTTAATACTTATTGCAAAGAACAAGAGAAATCGTTTTAATATAACACTTGTTACAAAGAACAAGAGACATTCATCTTAATGTAACACTTGTTGCAAAGAACAAGAAACAATCATGTTAATCTAACACATGTTTCAAAGAACAAGAGACACTGATGTCAATACAACAAGTGTTATATTAACATGATTGTTTCTTGTTCTTTTTAACAAGTGTTATATTAACATGATTGTTTCTTGTACTTTTTAACAAGTGTTTAATTAACATGAGTTCTCTTGTTTTTTGTAAAAGTGTTACATTAACACGAGTGTCTCTTGTTCTTCGTAACAAGTGTTATATTAACATGTCTCTTGTTTTTTGTAACTAGTGTTACATAAACGCGAGTTCTCTTCTTCTTTATAACAAGTGTTATAATAACGTGAGTGTTTCTTGTTTTTGTAACAAGTGTTACATTAACATAATTGTATCTTGATCTTTGTATCAAGTGATATATTAACATGATTGTTTCTTGTTCTTTGTAACAAGTGTTACATTAACATGAGTCTTGTTCTTTGTAACAAGTGTAACATAAAGATGATTGTCTCTTCTTTTTGTAACAAGTTTTATATTAGCATGAGTTCTCTTATTCTTTGAAACAAGTGTTATCTTAACATCATTGTTTCTTGTTTTTTCTAACAAGTGTCACAATAACACGAGTTTCTCTTGTTCTTTGTAACAAGTGTTAGATTAACACGAGTATCTTTGTTTTTTGTAACAAGTGTTACATTAACAGGAATGTCTTGTTCTTTATTACAAGTGCTCTATTAACACGACTTCTCTTGTTTTTTTGTAGCAAGTGTTACATTAACATGAGTGTCGTGTTCTTTGTAACAAGTGTTGTATTAACATGTTACTTGTTACAAAGTACAAGAGACTCATGTTAATGTAACACTTGTTACAAAGATCTAGAGACACTCATGTTAATGTAACACTTGTTGGAAAGAACAAGAAACAATCATATCAATCTAACACTAGTTCAAAGAAAAAGACACTCATGTTTATCTAACTTGTTACAATGTACAAGAGACTCTCATGTTAACGTAACACTTGTTACAAAGAACAAGAGAACTCGTATTGATATAAAACTTCTTACAAAGAACTAGACACTCATGTTAATGTAACACTTATTACAAAGAACAAGAAACAATCATATCAATGTAACACTTGTTACAACGAACAAGAAGTCGTGTTAATATAACAGTTGCTACAAAAAACAAGAGACAATCATGTTAAATAACATTTGTTACAAAGAACAAGAGACACTCATGTTTATGTAACACTTTTACAAAGAACAAGAGACATGTTGATATAACACTTGTTACAAAGAACTAGAGACACTCATGTTAATGTAACACTTGTTACAAAGAACAAGACAATCATGTTAATATAACATTTGTTACAAAGAACAAGAGAACTCGTGTTAATGTAATACTTGTTATAAAGAACAAGAAAACTCATTAATAGAAAACTTTGAACAATAAGTACGAGACACTCGTGTTAATGTGACTTGTTACAAAGAACAAGACACACTCGTTATAATTTAACACTTTTTACACAGAAAGAGACACTCATCTTAATGTTACACTTGTTACAAAGAACAAGAGACACTAATATTAGGTTAATACTTATTGCAAAGAACAAGAGAAATCGTTTTAATATAACACTTGTTACAAAGAACAAGAGACATTCATCTTAATGTAACACTTGTTGCAAAGAACAAGAAACAATCATGTTAATCTAACACATGTTTCAAAGAACAAGAGACACTGATGTCAATACAACAAGTGTTATATTAACATGATTGTTTCTTGTTCTTTTTAACAAGTGTTATATTAACATGATTGTTTCTTGTTCTTTTTAACAAGTGTTTCATTAACACGAGTTTTATAGTTCTTTATAAAAGTGTTTAATTAACATGAGTTCTCTTGTTCTTTGTAAAAGTGTTACATTAACACGAATGTCTCTTGTTCTTCGTAACAAGTGTTATATTAACATGTCTCTTGTTCTTTGTCACGTGTTACATAAACATGGGTGTCTCTTGTTTTTTGTAACTAGTGTTACATAAACGCGAGTTCTCTTCTTCTTTATAACAAGCGTTATAATAACGTGAGTGTTTCTTGTTTTTGTAACAAGTGTTACATTAACATAATTGTATCTTGTTCTTTGTATAAAGTGATATATTAACATGATTGTTTCTTGTTCTTTGTAACAAGTGTTACATTAACATGAGTCTCTTGTTCTTTGTAACAAGTGTAACATAAAGATGATTGTCTCTTCTTTTTGTAACAAGTTTTATATTAGCATGAGTTCTCTTATTCTTTGAAACAAGTGTTATATTAACATCATTGTTTCTTGTTTTTTCTAACAAGTGTTAGATTAACACGAGTATCTTTGTTTTTTCTAACAAGTGTTGTATTAACATGTTACTTATTACAAAATACAAGAGACTCATGTTAATGTAACACTTGTTGGAAAGAACAAGAAACAATGATATCAATCTAACACTAGTTCAAAGAACAAGAGACACTCATGTTTATCTAACACTTGTTACAATGTACAAGAGACTCTCATGTTAACGTAACACTTGTTACAAAGAACAAGAGAACTCGTATTGATATAAAACTTCTTACAAAGAACTAGACACTCATGTTAATGTAACACTTATTACAAAGAAGAAGAAACAATCATATCAATGTAACACTTGTTACAACGAACAAGAAGTCGTGTTAATATAACAGTTGCTACAAAAAACAAGAGACAATCATGTTAAATAACATTTGTTACAAAGAACAAGAGACACTCATGTTTATGTAACACTTTTACAAAGAACAAGAGACATGTTGATATAACACTTGTTACAAAGAACTAGAGACACTCATGTTAATGTAACACTTGTTACAAAGAACAAGAGAACTCGTGTTAATGTAATACTTGTTATAAAGAACAAGAAAACTCATTAATAGAAAACTTTGAACAATAAGTACGAGACACTCGTGTTAATGTGACTTGTTACAAAGAACAAGAGACACTAATATTAGGTTAATACTTATTGCAAAGAACAAGAGAAATCGTTTTAATATAACACTTGTTACAAAGAACAAGAGACATTCATCTTAATGTAACACTTGTTGCAAAGAACAAGAAACAATCATGTTAATCTAACACATGTTTCAAAGAACAAGAGACACTGATGTCAATACAACAAGTGTTATATTAACATGATTGTTTCTTGTTCTTTTTAACAAGTGTTTCATTAACACGAGTTTTATAGTTCTTTATAAAAGTGTTTAATTAACTTGAGTTCTCTTGTTCTTTGTAAAAGTGTTACATTAACACGAGTGTCTCTTTGTTCTTCGTAACAAGTGTTATATTAACATGTCTCTTGTTCTTTGTCACGTGTTACATAAACATGGGTGTCTCTTGTTTTTTGTAACTAGTGTTACATAAACGCGAGTTCTCTTCTTCTTTATAACAAGTGTTATAATAACGTGAGTGTTTCTTGTTTTTGTAACAAGTGTTACATTAACATAATTGTATCTTGTTCTTTGTATCAAGTGATATATTAACATGATTGTTTCTTGTTCTTTGTAACAAGTGTTACATTAACATGAGTCTCTTGTTCTTTGTAACAAGTGTAACATAAAGATGAGTCTCTTGTTCTTTGTAACAAGTGTAACATAAAGATGATTGTCTGTTCTTTTTGTAACAAGTTTTATATTAGCATGAGTTCTCTTATTCTTTGAAACAAGTGTTATATTAACATCATTGTTTCTTGTTTTTTCTAACAAGTGTCACAATAACACGAGTTTCTCTTGTTCTTTGTAACAAGTGTTAGATTAACACGAGTATCTTTGTTTTTTGTAACAAGTGTTACATTAACAGAATGTCTTGTTCTTTATTACAAGTGCTCTATTAACACGACTTCTCTTGTTCTTTGTAGCAAGTGTTACATTAACATGAGTGTCGTGTTCTTTGTAACAAGTGTTGTATTAACATGTTACTTGTTACAAAGTACAAGTGACTCTCATGTTATTGTAACACTTGTTACAAAGATCTAGAGACACTCATGTTAATGTAACACTTGTTGGAAAGAACAAGAAACAATCATATCAATCTAACACTAGTTCAAAGAACCAGAGACACTCATGTTTATCTAACACTTTTTACAAAGAACCAGAGAAGTGGTATTGATATAAAACTTCTTACAAAGAACAAGAGACACTCATGTTAATGTAACACTTATTACAAAGAACAAGAAACAATCATATCAATGTAACATTTGTTACAACGAACAAGAAGTCGTGTTAATATAACAGTTGCTACAAAAAACAAGAGACAATCATGTTAAATAACATTTGTTACAAAGAACAAGAGACACTCATGTTTATGTAACACTTTTACAAAGAACAAGAGACATGTTAATATAACACTTGTTACAAAGAACAAGAGACAC
Organism: Tachypleus tridentatus; assembly: GCF_004210375.1. Classification (NCBI taxonomy): domain Eukaryota; kingdom Metazoa; phylum Arthropoda; class Merostomata; order Xiphosura; family Limulidae; genus Tachypleus; species Tachypleus tridentatus. The sequence continues at coordinate 34,243,425 of NW_027467782.1, forward strand.
TCATGTTTATCTAACACTTGTTACAATGTACAAGAGACTCTCATGTTAACGTAACACTTGTTACAAAGAACAAGAGAACTCGTATTGATATAAAACTTCTTACAAAGAACTAGACACTCATGTTAATGTAACACTTATTACAAAGAAGAAGAAACAATCATATCAATGTAACACTTGTTACAACGAACAAGAAGTCGTGTTAATATAACAGTTGCTACAAAAAACAAGAGACAATCATGTTAAATAACATTTGTTACAAAGAACAAGAGACACTCATGTTTATGTAACACTTTTACAAAGAACAAGAGACATGTTGATATAACACTTGTTACAAAGAACTAGAGACACTCATGTTAATGTAACACTTGTTACAAAGAACAAGAGAACTCGTGTTAATGTAATACTTGTTATAAAGAACAAGAAAACTCATTAATAGAAAACTTTGAACAATAAGTACGAGACACTCGTGTTAATGTGACTTGTTACAAAGAACAAGAGACACTAATATTAGGTTAATACTTATTGCAAAGAACAAGAGAAATCGTTTTAATATAACACTTGTTACAAAGAACAAGAGACATTCATCTTAATGTAACACTTGTTGCAAAGAACAAGAAACAATCATGTTAATCTAACACATGTTTCAAAGAACAAGAGACACTGATGTCAATACAACAAGTGTTATATTAACATGATTGTTTCTTGTTTTTTTTAACAAGTGTTTCATTAACACGAGTTTTATAGTTCTTTATAAAAGTGTTTAATTAACTTGAGTTCTCTTGTTCTTTGTAAAAGTGTTACATTAACACGAGTGTCTCTTGTTCTTCGTAACAAGTGTTATATTAACATGTCTCTTGTTCTTTGTCACGTGTTACATAAACATGGGTGTCTCTTGTTTTTTGTAACTAGTGTTACATAAACGCGAGTTCTCTTCTTCTTTATAACAAGTGTTATAATAACGTGAGTGTTTCTTGTTTTTTGTAACAAGTGTTACATTAACATAATTGTATCTTGTTCTTTGTATCAAGTGATATATTAACATGATTGTTTCTTGTTCTTTGTAACAAGTGTTACATTAACATGAGTCTCTTGTTCTTTGTAACAAGTGTAACATAAAGATGAGTCTCTTGTTCTTTGTAACAAGTGTAACATAAAGATGATTGTCTGTTCTTTTTGTAACAAGTTTTATATTAGCATGAGTTCTCTTATTCTTTGAAACAAGTGTTATATTAACATCATTGTTTCTTGTTTTTTCTAACAAGTGTCACAATAACACGAGTTTCTCTTGTTCTTTGTAACAAGTGTTAGATTAACACGAGTATCTTTGTTTTTTGTAACAAGTGTTACATTAACAGGAATGTCTTGTTCTTTATTACAAGTGCTCTATTAACACGACTTCTCTTGTTTTTTGTAGCAAGTGTTACATTAACATGAGTGTCGTGTTCTTTGTAACAAGTGTTGTATTAACATGTTACTTGTTACAAAGTACAAGAGACTCATGTTAATGTAACACTTGTTACAAAGATCTAGAGACACTCATGTTAATGTAACACTTGTTGGAAAGAACAAGAAACAATCATATCAATCTAACACTAGTTCAAAGAAAAAGAGACACTCATGTTTATCTAACTTGTTACAATGTACAAGAGACTCTCATGTTAACGTAACACTTGTTACAAAGAACAAGAGAACTCGTATTGATATAAAACTTCTTACAAAGAACTAGACACTCATGTTAATGTAACACTTATTACAAAGAACAAGAAACAATCATATCAATGTAACACTTGTTACAACGAACAAGAAGTCGTGTTAATATAACAGTTGCTACAAAAACAAGAGACAATCATGTTAAATAACATTTGTTACAAAGAACAAGAGACACTCATGTTTATGTAACACTTTTACAAAGAACAAGAGACATGTTGATATAACACTTGTTACAAAGAACTAGAGACACTCATGTTAATGTAACACTTGTTACAAAGAACAAGACAATCATGTTAATATAACATTTGTTACAAAGAACAAGAGAACTCGTGTTAATGTAATACTTGTTATAAAGAACAAGAAAACTCATTAATAGAAAACTTTGAACAATAAGTACGAGACACTCGTGTTAATGTGACTTGTTACAAAGAACAAGACACACTCGTTATAATTTAACACTTTTTACACAGAAAGAGACACTCATCTTAATGTTACACTTGTTACAAAGAACAAGAGACACTAATATTAGGTTAATACTTATTGCAAAGAACAAGAAAAATCGTTTTAATATAACACTTGTTACAAAGAACAAGAGACATTCATCTTAATGTAACACTTGTTGCAAAGAACAAGAAACAATCATGTTAATCTAACACATGTTTCAAAGAACAAGAGACACTGATGTCAATACAACAAGTGTTATATTAACATGATTGTTTCTTGTTCTTTAACAAGTGTTATATTAACATGATTGTTTCTTGTTCTTTTTTAACAAGTGTTTCATTAACACGAGTTTTATAGTTCTTTATAAAAGTGTTTAATTAACATGAGTTCTCTTGTTTTTTTTGTAAAAGTGTTACATTAACACCAATGTCTCTTGTTCTTCGTAACAAGTGTTATATTAACATGTCTCTTGTTCTTTGTCACGTGTTACATAAACATGGGTGTCTCTTGTTTTTTGTAACTAGTGTTACATAAACGCGAGTTCTCTTCTTCTTTATAACAAGCGTTATAATAACGTGAGTGTTTCTTGTTTTTTGTAACAAGTGTTACATTAACATAATTGTATCTTGTTCTTTGTATAAAGTGATATATTAACATGATTGTTTCTTGTTCTTTGTAACAAGTGTTACATTAACATGAGTCTCTTGTTCTTTGTAACAAGTGTAACATAAAGATGATTGTCTCTTCTTTTTGTAACAAGTTTTATATTAGCATGAGTTCTCTTATTCTTTGAAACAAGTGTTATATTAACATCATTGTTTCTTGTTTTTTCTAACAAGTGTTAGATTAACACGAGTATCTTTGTTTTTTCTAACAAGTGTTGTATTAACATGTTACTTATTACAAAATACAAGAGACTCATGTTAATGTAACACTTGTTGGAAAGAACAAGAAACAATGATATCAATCTAACACTAGTTCAAAGAACAAGAGACACTCATGTTTATCTAACACTTGTTACAATGTACAAGAGACTCTCATGTTAACGTAACACTTGTTACAAAGAACAAGAGAACTCGTATTGATATAAAACTTCTTACAAAGAAGAAGAAACAATCATATCAATGTAACACTTGTTACAACGAACAAGAAGTCGTGTTAATATAACAGTTGCTACAAAAAACAAGAGACAATCATGTTAAATAACATTTGTTACAAAGAACAAGAGACACTCATGTTTATGTAACACTTTACAAAAAGAACAAGAGACATGTTGATATAACACTTGTTACAAAGAACTAGAGAACTCATGTTAATGTAACACTTGTTACAAAGAACAAGAGAACTCGTGTTAATGTAATACTTGTTATAAAGAACAAGAAAACTCATTAATAGAAAACTTTGAACAATAAGTACGAGACACTCGTGTTAATGTGACTTGTTACAAAGAACAAGAGACACTAATATTAGGTTAATACTTATTTGCAAAAGAACAAGAGAAATCGTTTTAATATAACACTTGTTACAAAAGAACAAGAGACATTCATCTTAATGTAACACTTGTTGCAAAGAACAAGAAACAATCATGTTAATCTAACACATGTTTCAAAGAACAAGAGACACTGATGTCAATACAACAAGTGTTATATTAACATGATTGTTTCTTGTTCTTTTTAACAAGTGTTTCATTAACACGAGTTTTATAGTTCTTTATAAAAGTGTTTAATTAACTTGAGTTCTCTTGTTCTTTGTAAAAGTGTTACATTAACACGAGTGTCTCTTGTTCTTCGTAACAAGTGTTATATTAACATGTCTCTTGTTCTTTGTCACGTGTTACATAAACATGGGTGTCTCTTGTTTTTTGTAACTAGTGTTACATAAACGCGAGTTCTCTTCTTCTTTATAACAAGTGTTATAATAACGTGAGTGTTTCTTGTTTTTTGTAACAAGTGTTACATTAACATAATTGTATCTTGTTCTTTGTATCAAGTGATATATTAACATGATTGTTTCTTGTTCTTTGTAACAAGTGTTACATTAACATGAGTCTCTTGTTCTTTGTAACAAGTGTAACATAAAGATGAGTCTCTTGTTCTTTGTAACAAGTGTAACATAAAGATGATTGTCTGTTCTTTTTGTAACAAGTTTTATATTAGCATGAGTTCTCTTATTCTTTGAAACAAGTGTTATATTAACATCATTGTTTCTTGTTTTTTCTAACAAGTGTCACAATAACACGAGTTTCTCTTGTTCTTTGTAACAAGTGTTAGATTAACACGAGTATCTTTGTTTTTTGTAACAAGTGTTACATTAACAGGAATGTCTTGTTCTTTATTACAAGTGCTCTATTAACACGACTTCTCTTGTTCTTTGTAGCAAGTGTTACATTAACATGAGTGTCGTGTTCTTTGTAACAAGTGTTGTATTAACATGTTACTTGTTACAAAGTACAAGTGACTCTCATGTTATTGTAACACTTGTTACAAAGATCTAGAGACACTCATGTTAATGTAACACTTGTTGGAAAGAACAAGAAACAATCATATCAATCTAACACTAGTTCAAAGAACCAGAGACACTCATGTTTATCTAACACTTTTTACAAAGAACCAGAGAAGTGGTATTGATATAAAACTTCTTACAAAGAACAAGAGACACTCATGTTAATGTAACACTTATTACAAAGAACAAGAAACAATCATATCAATGTAACATTTGTTACAACGAACAAGAAGTCGTGTTAATATAACAGTTGCTACAAAAAACAAGAGACAATCATGTTAAATAACATTTGTTACAAAGAACAAGAGACACTCATGTTTATGTAACACTTTTACAAAGAACAAGAGACATGTTAATATAACACTTGTTACAAAGAGCAAGAGACACTCATGTTACTATAATACTTGTTACAAAGAACAAGAGAACTCGTGTTTATATTACACTTGTTACAAAGAACATGAAACACTTACGTTAATGAAGCACTTGTTACAAAGAAAAAGAGAACTCGTGTTTATGTAACCATTGTTAGAAAGAACATGAGACACTCATATTAATGTAACCCTTGTTACAAAGAACATGAGACACTCATATTAATGTAACCCTTGTTACAAAGAACATGAGACACTCATATTAATGTAACACTTGTTATATTGACATCAGTGTCTCTCGTTCTTTGTAACAAGTGGTATAATAACAAGATTTCTCTTGTTCTTTGAAACAAGTATTAGATTAACATGACTGTTTTTGTTCTTTGCAACAAGTGTTACATTAAGATGAGTTTCTCTTCTTCTTTGTAACAAGTGTTAGATTAACATGAGTATCTTTGTTTTTTGTAACAAGTGTTACATTAACAGGAATGTCTTGTTCTTTTATGACAAGTGCTCTATTAACACGACTTCTCTTGTTCTTTGTAGCAAGTGTTATAACAGAAACTCAGTGGAAGTGTTGAGTTCAGTAAACATAGTTTAACAGAAACTCAGTGGAAGTGTTGAGTTCAGTAAACATAGTTTAACAGAAACATAGTTTAACAGAAACTCAGTGGAAGTGTTGAGTTCAGTAAACATGTTTAACAGAAACTCAGTGGAAGTGTTGATAGTTTAACAGAAACTCAGTGGAAGTGTTGAGTTCAGTAAACATAGTTTAACAGAAACTCAGTGGAAGTGTTGAGTTCAGTGAGTTAGTAACAAAGTTCACATAGTTTAACAGAAACTCAGTGTTGAGTTCAGTTAACAGAAACTCAGTGGAAGTTTAACAGAAACTCAGTGGAAGTGTTGAGTTCAGTAAACATAGTTTAACAGAAACTCAGTGGAAGTGTTGAGTTCAGTAAACATAGTTTAACAGAAACTCAGTGGAAGTGTTGAGTTCAGTAAACATAGTTTAACAGAAACTCAGTGGAAGTGTTAAACATAGTTTAACAGAAACTCAGTGGAACATGTTTAACAGAAGTTCAGTGAACATAGTTTAACAGAAACTCAGTGGAAGTGTTGAGTTCAGTAAACATAGTTTAACAGAAACTCAGTGGAAGTGTTGAGTTCAGTAAACATAGTTTAACAGAAACTCAGTGGAAGTGTTGAGTTCAGTAAACATAGTTTAACAGAAACTCAGTGGAAGTGTTGAGTTCAGTAAACATAGTTTAACAGAAACTCAGTGGAAGTGTTGAGTTCAGTAAACATAGTTTAACAGAAACTCAGTGGAAGTGTTGAGTTCAGTAAACATAGTTTAACAGAAACTCAGTGGAAGTGTTGAGTTCAGTAAACATAGTTTAACAGAAACTCAGTGGAAGTGTTGAGTTCAGTAAACATAGTTTAACAGAAACTCAGTGGAAGTGTTGAGTTCAGTAAACATAGTTTAACAGAAACTCAGTGGAAGTGTTGAGTTCAGTAAACATAGTTTAACAGAAACTCAGTGGAAGTGTTGAGTTCAGTAAACATAGTTTAACAGAAACTCAGTGGAAGTGTTGAGTTCAGAAACTCAGTGGAAGTGTTGAGTTCAGTAAACATAGTTTAACAGAAACTCAGTGGAAGTGTTGAGTTCAGTAAACATAGTTTAACAGAAACTCAGTGGAAGTGTTGAGTTCAGTAAACATAGTTTAACAGAAACTCAGTGGAAGTGTTGAGTTCAGTAAACATAGTTTAACAGAAACTCAGTGGAAGTGTTGAGTTCAGTAAACATAGTTTAACAGAAACTCAGTGGAAGTGTTGAGTTCAGTAAACATAGTTTAACAGAAACTCAGTGGAAGTGTTGAGTTCAGTAAACATAGTTTAACAGAAACTCAGTGGAAGTGTTGAGTTCAGTAAACATAGTTTAACAGAAACTCAGTGGAAGTGTTGAGTTCAGTGAACATAGTTTAACAGAAACTCAGTGGAAGTGTTGAGTTCAGTAAACATAGTTTAACAGAAACTCAGTGGAAGTGTTGAGTTCAGTAAACATAACATAGTTTAACAGAAACTCAGTGGAAGTGTTGAGTTCAGTAAACATAGTTTAACAGAAACTCAGTGGAAGTGTTGAGTTCACAGAAAAACATAGTTTAACAGAAACTCAGTGGAAGTGTTGAGTTCAGTAAACATAGTTTAACAGAAACTCAGTGGAAGTGTTGAGTTCAGTAAACATAGTTTAACAGAAACTCAGTGGAAGTGTTGAGTTCAGTAAACATAGTTTAACAGAAACTCAGTGGAAGTGTTGAGTTCAGTAAACATAGTTTAACAGAAACTCAGTGGAAGTGTTGAGTTCAGTTGAGTTCAGTTGAGTTCAAACATAGTTTAACAGAAACTCAGTGGAAGTGTTGAGTTCAGTAAACATAGTTTAACAGAAACTCAGTGGAAGTGTTGAGTTCAGTAAACATAGTTTAACAGAAACTCAGTGGAAGTGTTGAGTTCAGTGAACATAGTTTAACAGAAACTCAGTGGAAGTGTTGAGTTCAGTAAACATAGTTTAACAGAAACTCAGTGGAAGTGTTGAGTTCAGTAAACATAGTTTAACAGAAACTCAGTGGAAGTGTTGAGTTCAGTAAACATAGTTTAACAGAAACTCAGTGGAAGTGTTGAGTTCAGTAAACATAGTTTAACAGAAACTCAGTGGAAGTGTTGAGTTCAGTGAACATAGTTTAACAGAAACTCAGTGGAAGTGTTGAGTTCAGTAAACATAGTTTAACAGAAACTCAGTGGAAGTGTTGAGTTCAGTAAACATAGTTTAACAGAAACTCAGTGGAAGTGTTGAGTTCAGTAAACATAGTTTAACAGAAACTCAGTGGAAGTGTTGAGTTCAGTAAACATAGTTTAACAGAAACTCAGTGGAAGTGTTGAGTTCAGTAAACATAGTTTAACAGAAACTCAGTGGAAGTGTTGAGTTCAGTAAACATAGTTTAACAGAAACTCAGTGGAAGTGTTGAGTTCAGTAAACATAGTTTAACAGAAACTCAGTGGAAGTGTTGTTCAGAGTTCAGTAAACATAGTTGAGTTTAACAGAAACTCAGTGGAAGTGTTGAGTTCAGAAACATAGTTTAACAGAAACTCAGTGGAAGTGTTGAGTTCAGTAAACATAGTTTAACAGAAACTCAGTGGAAGTGTTGAGTTCAGTAAACATAGTTTAACAGAAACTCAGTGGAAGTGTTGAGTTCAGTAAACATAGTTTAACAGAAACTCAGTGGAAGTGTTGAGTTCAGTAAACATAGTTTAACAGAAACTCAGTGGAAGTGTTGAGTTCAGTAAACATAGTTTAACAGAAACTCAGTGGAAGTGTTGAGTTCAGTAAACATAGTTTAACAGAAACTCAGTGGAAGTGTTGAGTTCAGTAAACATAGTTTAACAGAAACTCAGTGGAAGTGTTGAGTTCAGTAAACATAGTTTAACAGAAACTCAGTGGAAGTGTTGAGTTCAGTGAACATAGTTTAACAGAAACTCAGTGGAAGTGTTGAGTTCAGAACATAGTTTAACAGAAACTCAGTGGAAGTGTTGAGTTCAGTAAACATAGTTTAACAGAAACTCAGTGGAAGTGTTTAACAGAAACTCAGTGGAAGTGTTGAGTTCAGTAAACATAGTTTAACAGAAACTCAGTGGAAGTGTTGAGTTCAGTAAACATAGTTTAACAGAAACTCAGTGGAAGTGTTGAGTTCAGTAAACATAGTTTAACAGAAACTCAGTGGAAGTGTTGAGTTCAGTAAACATAGTTTAACAGAAACTCAGTGGAAGTGTTGAGTTCAGTAAACATAGTTTAACAGAAACTCAGTGGAAGTGTTGAGTTCAGTAAACATAGTTTAACAGAAACTCAGTGGAAGTGTTGAGTTCAGTAAACATAGTTTAACAGAAACTCAGTGGAAGTGTTGAGTTCAGTAAACATAGTTTAACAGAAACTCAGTGGAAGTGTTGAGTTCAGTAAACATAGTTTAACAGAAACTCAGTGGAAGTGTTGAGTTCAGTAAACATAGTTTAACAGAAACTCAGTGGAAGTGTTGAGTTCAGTAAACATAGTTTAACAGAAACTCAGTGGAAGTGTTGAGTTCAGTAAACATAGTTTAACAGAAACTCAGTGGAAGTGTTGAGTTCAGTAAACATAGTTTAACAGAAAGTCAGTGGAAGTGTTGAGTTCAGTGAAACATAGTTTAACAGAAACTCAGTGTTGAGTTCAGTAAACATAGTTTAACAGAAACTCAGTGGAAGTGTTGAGTTCAGTAAACATAGTTTAACAGAAACTCAGAAACATAGTTCAGTAAAACAGAAACTCAGTGGAAGTGTTGAGAGTAACAGAAACTCAGTGGAAGTGTTGAGTTCAGTAAACATAGTTTAACAGAAACTCAGTGGAAGTGTTGAGTTCAGTAAACATAGTTTAACAGAAACTCAGTGGAAGTGTTGAGTTCAGTAAACATAGTTTAACAGAAACTCAGTGGAAGTGTTGAGTTCAGTAAACATAGTTTAACAGAAACTCAGTGGAAGTGTTGAGTTCAGTAAACATAGTTTAACAGAAACTCAGTGGAAGTGTTGAGTTCAGTAAACATAGTTTAACAGAAACTCAGTGGAAGTGTTGAGTTCAGTAAACATAGTTTAACAGAAACTCAGTGGAAGTGTTGAGTTCAGTGGAAGAACATAGTTTAACAGAAACTCAGTGGAAGTGTTGTTGAGTTCAGTGGAAAACATAGTTTAACAGAAACTCAGTGGAAGTGTTGAGTTCAGTAACAGAAACTCAGTGGAAGTGTTGAGTTCAGTAACAGAAACTCAGTGGAAGTGTTGAGTTCAGTGGAAACATAGTTTAACAGAAACTCAGTGGAAGTGAAGTGTTAGTTTAACAGAAACTCAGTGGAAGTGTTGAGTTCAGTTAAACATAGTTGAACAGAAACTCACTAGAAGTGTTGAGTTCAGTAAACATAGTTTAACAGAAACTCAGTGGAAGTGTTGAGTTCAGTAAACATAGTTTAACAGAAACTCAGTGGAAGTGTTGAGTTCAGTAAACATAGTTTAACAGAAACTCAGTGGAAGTGTTGAGTTCAGTAAACATAGTTTAACAGAAACTCAGTGGAAGTGTTGAGTTCAGTAAACATAGTTTAACAGAAACTCAGTGGAAGTGTTGAGTTCAGTAAACATAGTTTAACAGAAACTCAGTGGAAGTGTTGAGTTCAGTAGACATAGTTTAACAGAAACTCAGTGGAAGTGTTGAGTTCAGTAAAGAACAGTTTAACAGAAACTCAGTGGAAGTGTTGAGTTCAGTAAACATAGTTTAACAGAAACTCAGTGGAAGTGTTGAGTTCAGTAAACATAGTTTAACAGAAACTCAGTGGAAGTGTTGAGTTCAGTAAACATAGTTTAACAGAAACTCAGTGGAAGTGTTGAGTTCAGTAAACATAGTTTAACAGAAACTCAGTGGAAGTGTTGAGTTCAGTAAACATAGTTTAACAGAAACTCAGTGGAAGTGTTGAGTTCAGTAAACATAGTTTAACAGAAACTCAGTGGAAGTGTTGAGTTCAGTAAACATAGTTTAACAGAAACTCAGTGGAAGTGTTGAGTTCAGTAAACATAGTTTAACAGAAACTCAGTGGAAGTGTTGAGTTCAGTAAACATAGTTTAACAGAAACTCAGTGGAAGTGTTGAGTTCAGTAAACATAGTTTAACAGAAACTCAGTGGAAGTGTTGAGTTCAGTAAACATAGTTTAACAGAAACTCAGTGGAAGTGTTGAGTTCAGTAAACATAGTTTAACAGAAACTCAGTGGAAGTGTTGAGTTCAGTAAACATAGTTTAACAGAAACTCAGTGGAAGTGTTGAGTTCAGTAAACATAACAGAAACTCAGTTAACAGAAACTCAGTGGAAGTGTTGAGTTCAGTAAACATAGTTTAACAGAAACTCAGTGGAAGTGTTGAGTTCAGTAAACATAGTTTAACAGAAACTCAGTGGAAGTGTTGAGTTCAGTAAACATAGTTTAACAGAAACTCAGTGGAAGTGTTGAGTTCAGTAAACATAGTTTAACAGAAACTCAGTGGAAGTGTTGAGTTCAGTAAACATAGTTTAACAGAAACTCAGTGGAAGTGTTGAGTTCAGTAAACATAGTTTAACAGAAACTCAGTGGAAGTGTTGAGTTCAGTAAACATAGTTTAACAGAAACTCAGTGGAAGTGTTGAGTTCAGTAAACATAGTTTAACAGAAACTCAGTGGAAGTGTTGAGTTCAGTAAACATAGTTTAACAGAAACTCAGTGGAAGTGTTGAGTTCAGTAAACATAGTTTAACAGAAACTCAGTGGAAGTGTTGAGTTCAGTAAACATAGTTTAACAGAAACTCAGTGGAAGTGTTGAGTTCAGTAAACATAGTTTAACAGAAACTCAGTGGAAGTGTTGAGTTCAGTAAACATAGTTTAACAGAAACTCAGTGGAAGTGTTGAGTTCAGTAAACATAGTTTAACAGAAACTCAGTGGAAGTGTTGAGTTCAGTAAACATAGTTTAACAGAAACTCAGTGGAAGTGTTGAGTTCAGTAAACATAGTTTAACAGAAACTCAGTGGAAGTGTTGAGTTCAGTAAACATAGTTTAACAGAAACTCAGTGGAAGTGTTGAGTTCAGTAAACATAGTTTAACAGAAACTCAGTGGAAGTGTTGAGTTCAGTAAACATAGTTTAACAGAAACTCAGTGGAAGTGTTGAGTTCAGTAAACATAGTTTAACAGAAACTCAGTGGAAGTGTTGAGTTCAGTAAACATAGTTTAACAGAAACTCAGTGGAAGTGTTGAGTTCAGTAACATAGTTTAACAGAAACTCAGTGGAAGTGTTGAGTTCAGTAAACATAGTTTAACAGAAACTCAGTGGAAGTGTTGAGTTCAGTAAACATAGTTTAACAGAAACTCAGTGGAAGTGTTGAGTTCAGTAAACATAGTTTAACAGAAACTCAGTGGAAGTGTTGAGTTCAGTGGACATAGTTTAACAGAAACTCAGTGGAAGTGTTGAGTTCAGTAAACATAGTTTAACAGAAACTCAGTGGAAGTGTTGAGTTCAGTAAACATAGTTTAACAGAAACTCAGTGGAAGTGTTGAGTTCAGTGAACATAGTTTAACAGAAACTCAGTGGAAGTGTTGAGTTCAGTAAACATAGTTTAACAGAAACAGAGTGTTCAGTTAAACATAGTTTGTCAGTGAAGTGTTGAGTTCAAACATAGTTTAACAGAAACTCAGTGGAAGTGTTGAGTTCAGTAAACATAGTTTAACAGAAACTCAGTGGAAGTGTTGAGTTCAGTAAACATAGTTTAACAGAAACTCAGTGGAAGTGTTGAGTTCAGTAAACATAGTTTAACAGAAACTCAGTGGAAGTGTTGAACAGAAACTCAGTGGAAGTGTTGAGTTCAGTGAAACATAGTTTAACAGAAAACAGTGTGTTAGTTTAACAGAAACTCAGTGGAAGTGTTGAGTTCAGTAAACATAGTTTAACAGAAACTCAGTGGAAGTGTTGAGTTCAGTAAACATAGTTTAACAGAAACTCAGTGGAAGTGTTGAGTTCAGTAAACATAGTTTAACAGAAACTCAGTGGAAGTGTTGAGTTCAGTAAACATAGTTTAACAGAAACTCAGTGGAAGTGTTGAGTTCAGTAAACATAGTTTAACAGAAACTCAGTGGAAGTGTTGAGTTCAGTAAACATAGTTTAACAGAAACTCAGTGGAAGTGTTGAGTTCAGTAAACATAGTTTAACAGAAACTCAGTGGAAGTGTTGAGTTCAGTAAACATAGTTTAACAGAAACTCAGTGGAAGTGTTGAGTTCAGTAAACATAGTTTAACAGAAACTCAGTGGAAGTGTTGAGTTCAGTAAACATAGTTTAACAGAAACTCAGTGGAAGTGTTGAGTTCAGTAAACATAGTTTAACAGAAACTCAGTGGAAGTGTTGAGTTCAGTAAACATAGTTTAACAGAAACTCAGTGGAACATCAGTTTAACAGAAACTCAGTGGAAGTGTTGAGTTCAGTAAACATAGTTTAACAGAAACTCACAGAAACTCAGTGGAAGTGTTGAGTTCAGTAAACATAGTTTAACAGAAACTCAGTGGAAGTGTTGAGTTCAGTAAACATAGTTTAACAGAAACTCAGTGGAAGTGTTGAGTTCAGTAAACATAGTTTAACAGAAACTCAGTGGAAGTGTTGAGTTCAGTAAACATAGTTTAACAGAAACTCAGTGGAAGTGTTGAGTTCAGTAAACATAGTTTAACAGAAACTCAGTGGAAGTGTTGAGTTCAGTAAACATAGTTTAACAGAAACTCAGTGGAAGTGTTGAGTTCAGTAAACATAGTTTAACAGAAACTCAGTGGAAGTGTTGAGTTCAGTAAACATAGTTTAACAGAAACTCAGTGGAAGTGTTGAGTTCAGTAAACATAGTTTAACAGAAACTCAGTGGAAGTGTTGAGTTCAGTTGAGTTTAACAGAAACTCAGTGGAAGTGTTGAGTTCAGTAAACATAGTTTAACAGAAACTCAGTGGAAGTGTTGAGTTCAGTAAACATAGTTTAACAGAAACTCAGTGGAAGTGTTGAGTTCAGTAAACATAGTTTAACAGAAACTCAGTGGAAGTGTTGAGTTCAGTAAACATAGTTTAACAGAAACTCAGTGGAAGTGTTGAGTTCAGTAAACATAGTTTAACAGAAACTCAGTGGAAGTGTTGAGTTCAGTAAACATAGTTTAACAGAAACTCAGTGGAAGTGTTGAGTTCAGTAAACATAGTTTAACAGAAACTCAGTGGAAGTGTTGAGTTCAGTAAACATAGTTTAACAGAAACTCAGTGGAAGTGTTGAGTTCAGTAAACATAGTTTAACAGAAACTCAGTGGAAGTGTTGAGTTCAGTAAACATAGTTTAACAGAAACTCAGTGGAAGTGTTGAGTTCAGTAAACATAGTTTAACAGAAACTCAGTGGAAGTGTTGAGTTCAGTAAACATAGTTTAACAGAAACTCAGTGGAAGTGTTGAGTTCAGTAAACATAGTTTAACAGAAACTCAGTGGAAGTGTTGAGAGTTCAGTAAACATAGTTTAACAGAAACTCAGTGGAAGTGTTGAGTTCAGTAAACATAGTTTAACAGAAACTCAGTGGAAGTGTTGAGTTCAGTAAACATAGTTTAACAGAAACTCAGTGGAAGTGTTGAGTTCAGTAAACATAGTTTAACAGAAACTCAGTGGAAGTGTTGAGTTCAGTAAACATAGTTTAACAGAAACTCAGTGGAAGTGTTGAGTTCAGTAAACATAGTTTAACAGAAACTCAGTGGAAGTGTTGAGTTCAGTAAACATAGTTTAACAGAAACTCAGTGGAAGTGTTGAGTTCAGTAAACATAGTTTAACAGAAACTCAGTGGAAGTGTTGAGTTCAGTAAACATAGTTTAACAGAAACTCAGTGGAAGTGTTGAGTTCAGTAAACATAGTTTAACAGAAACTCAGTGGAAGTGTTGAGTTCAGTTGAGTTAAACATAGTTTAACAGAAACTCAGTGGAAGTGTTGAGTTGAGTTCAGTAAACATAGTTTAACAGAAACTCAGTGGAAGTGTTGAGTTCAGTAACAGAAACTCAGTGGAAGTTTAACAGAAACTCAGTGGAAGTGTTGAGTTCAGTAAACATAGTTTAACAGAAACTCAGTGGAAGTGTTGAGTTCAGTAAACATAGTTTAACAGAAACTCAGTGGAAGTGTTGAGTTCAGTAAACATAGTTTAACAGAAACTCAGTGGAAGTGTTGAGTTCAGTAAACATAGTTTAACAGAAACTCAGTGGAAGTGTTGAGTTCAGTAAACATAGTTTAACAGAAACTCAGTGGAAGTGTTGAGTTCAGTAAACATAGTTTAACAGAAACTCAGTGGAAGTGTTGAGTTCAGTAAACATAGTTTAACAGAAACTCAGTGGAAGTGTTGAGTTCAGTGAACATAGTTTAACAGAAACTCAGTGGAAGTGTTGAGTTCAGTAAACATAGTTTAACAGAAACTCAGTGGAAGTGTTGAGTTCAGTAAACATAGTTTAACAGAAACTCAGTGGAAGTGTTGAGTTCAGTAAACATAGTTTAACAGAAACTCAGTGGAAGTGTTGAGTTCAGTAAACATAGTTTAACAGAAACTCAGTGGAAGTGTTGAGTTCAGTAAACATAGTTTAACAGAAACTCAGTGGAAGTGTTGAGTTCAGTAAACATAGTTTAACAGAAACTCAGTGGAAGTGTTGAGTTCAGTAAACATAGTTTAACAGAAACTCAGTGGAAGTGTTGAGTTCAGTAAACATAGTTTAACAGAAACTCAGTGGAAGTGTTGAGTTCAGTAAACATAGTTTAACAGAAACTCAGTGGAAGTGTTGAGTTCAGTAAACATAGTTTAACAGAAACTCAGTGGAAGTGTTGAGTTCAGTAAACATAGTTTAACAGAAACTCAGTGGAAGTGTTGAGTTCAGTAAACATAGTTTAACAGAAACTCAGTGGAAGTGTTGAGTTCAGTGAACATAGTTTAACAGAAACTCAGTGGAAGTGTTGAGTTCAGTAAAAAGTTTCAGTGGAAGTGTTGAGTTCAGTAACAGAAACTCAGTGGAATAGTTTAACAGAAACTCAGTGGAAGTGTTGAGTTCAGTAAACATAGTTTAACAGAAACTCAGTGGAAGTGTTGAGTTCAGTAAACATAGTTTAACAGAAACTCAGTGGAAGTGTTGAGTTCAGTGAACATAGTTTAACAGAAACTCAGTGGAAGTGTTGAGTTCAGTAAACATAGTTTAACAGAAACTCAGTGGAAGTGTTGAGTTCAGTAAACATAGTTTAACAGAAACTCAGTGGAAGTGTTGAGTTCAGTAAACATAGTTTAACAGAAACTCAGTGGAAGTGTTGAGTTCAGTAAACATAGTTTAACAGAAACTCAGTGGAAGTGTTGAGTTCAGTAAACATAGTTTAACAGAAACTCAGTGGAAGTGTTGAGTTCAGTAAACATAGTTTAACAGAAACTCAGTGGAAGTGTTGAGTTCAGTGAACATAGTTTAACAGAAACTCAGTGGAAGTGTTGAGTTCAGTAAACATAGTTTAACAGAAACTCAGTGGAAGTGTTGAGTTCAGTAAACATAGTTTAACAGAAACTCAGTGGAAGTGTTGAGTTCAGTAAACATAGTTCAGTTTAACAGAAACTCAGTGGAAGTGTTGAGTTCAGTAAACATAGTTTAACAGAAACTCAGTGGAAGTGTTGAGTTCAGTAAACATAGTTTAACAGAAACTCAGTGGAAGTGTTGAGTTCAGTAAACATAGTTTAACAGAAACTCAGTGGAAGTGTTGAGTTCAGTAAACATAGTTTAACAGAAACTCAGTGGAAGTGTTGAGTTCAGTAAACATAGTTTAACAGAAACTCAGTGGAAGTGTTGAGTTCAGTAAACATAGTTTAACAGAAACTCAGTGGAAGTGTTGAGTTCAGTAAACATAGTTTAACAGAAACTCAGTGGAAGTGTTGAGTTCAGTAAACATAGTTTAACAGAAACTCAGTGGAAGTGTTGAGTTCAGTAAACATAGTTTAACAGAAACTCAGTGGAAGTGTTGAGTTCAGTAAATATAGTTTAACAGAAACTCAGTGGAAGTGTTGAGTAGTAAACATTAACAGAAACTCAGTGGAAGTGTTGAGTTCAGTAAACATAGTTTAACAGAAACTCAGTGGAAGTGTTGAGTTCAGTAAACATAGTTTAACAGAAACTCAGTGGAAGTGTTGAGTTCAGTAAACATAGTTTAACAGAAACTCAGTGGAAGTGTTGAGTTCAGTAAACATAGTTTAACAGAAACTCAGTGGAAGTGTTGAGTTCAGTAAACATAGTTTAACAGAAACTCAGTGGAAGTGTTGAGTTCAGTAAACATAGTTTAACAGAAACTCAGTGGAAGTGTTGAGTTCAGTAAACATAGTTTAACAGAAACTCAGTGGAAGTGTTGAGTTCAGTAAACATAGTTTAACAGAAACTCAGTGGAAGTGTTGAGTTCAGTAAACATAGTTTAACAGAAACTCAGTGGAAGTGTTGAGTTCAGTAAACATAGTTTAACAGAAACTCAGTGGAAGTGTTGAGTTCAGTAAACATAGTTTAACAGAAACTCAGTGGAAGTGTTGAGTTCAGTAAACATAGTTTAACAGAAACTCAGTGGAAGTGTTGAGTTCAGTAAACATAGTTTAACAGAAACTCAGTGGAAGTGTTGAGTTCAGTAAACATAGTTTAACAGAAACTCAGTGGAAGTGTTGAGTTCAGTAAACATAGTTTAACAGAAACTCAGTGGAAGTGTTGAGTTCAGTAAACATAGTTTAACAGAAACTCAGTGGAAGTGTTGAGTTCAGTAGTTTAACATAGTTTAACAGAAACTCAGTGGAAGTGTTGAGTTCAGTAAACATAGTTTAACAGAAACTCAGTGGAAGTGTTGAGTTCAGTAAACATAGTTTAACAGAAACTCAGTGGAAGTGTTGAGTTCAGTAAACATAGTTTAACAGAAACTCAGTGGAAGTGTTGAGTTCAGTAAACATAGTTTAACAGAAACTCAGTGGAAGTGTTGAGTTCAGTAAACATAGTTTAACAGAAACTCAGTGGAAGTGTTGAGTTCAGTAAACATAGTTTAACAGAAACTCAGTGGAAGTGTTGAGTTTTAACATAGTTTAACAGAAACTCAGTGGAAGTGTTGAGTTCAGTAAACATAGTTTAACAGAAACTCAGTGGAAGTGTTGAGTTCAGTAAACATAGTTTAACAGAAACTCAGTGGAAGTGTTGAGTTCAGTAAACATAGTTTAACAGAAACTCAGTGGAAGTGTTGAGTTCAGTAAACATAGTTTAACAGAAACTCAGTGGAAGTGTTGAGTTCAGTAAACATAGTTTAACAGAAACTCAGTGGAAGTGTTGAGTTCAGTAAACATAGTTTAACAGAAACTCAGTGGAAGTGTTGAGTTCAGTAAACATAGTTTAACAGAAACTCAGTGGAAGTGTTGAGTTCAGTAAACATAGTTTAACAGAAACTCAGTGGAAGTGTTGAGTTCAGTAAACATAGTTTAACAGAAACTCAGTGGAAGTGTTGAGTTCAGTAAACATAGTTTAACAGAAACTCAGTGGAAGTGTTGAGTTCAGTAAACATAGTTTAACAGAAACTCAGTAACATAGTTTAACAGAAACTCAGTGGAAGTGTTGAGTTCAGTAAACATAGTTTAACAGAAACTCAGTGGAAGTGTTGAGTTCAGTAAACATAGTTTAACAGAAACTCAGTGGAAGTGTTGAGTTCAGTAAACATAGTTTAACAGAAACTCAGTGGAAGTGTTGAGTTCAGTAAACATAGTTTAACAGAAACTCAGTGGAAGTGTTGAGTTCAGTAAACATAGTTTAACAGAAACTCAGTGGAAGTGTTGAGTTCAGTAAACATAGTTTAACAGAAACTCAGTGGAAGTGTTGAGTTCAGTAAACATAGTTTAACAGAAACTCAGTGGAAGTGTTGAGTTCAGTAAACATAGTTTAACAGAAACTCAGTGGAAGTGTTGAGTTCAGTAAACATAGTTTAACAGAAACTCAGTGGAAGTGTTGAGTTCAGTAAACATAGTTTAACAGAAACTCAGTGGAAGTGTTGAGTTCAGTAAACATAGTTTAACAGAAACTCAGTGGAAGTGTGGAGTTCAGTAAACATAGTTTAACAGAAACTCAGTGGAAGTGTTGAAGTGTTGAGTTCAGTTAACAGAAAGAAGTTAACAGAAACTCAGTGGAAGTGTTGAGTTCAGTAAACATAGTTTAACAGAAACTCAGTGGAAGTGTTGAGTTCAGTAAACATAGTTTAACAGAAACTCAGTGGAAGTGTTGAGTTCAGTAAACATAGTTTAACAGAAACTCAGTGGAAGTGTTGAGTTCAGTAAACATAGTTTAACAGAAACTCAGTGGAAGTGTTGAGTTCAGTAAACATAGTTTAACAGAAACTCAGTGGAAGTGTTGAGTTCAGTAAACATAGTTTAACAGAAACTCAGTGGAAGTGTTGAGTTCAGTAAACATAGTTTAACAGAAACTCAGTGGAAGTGTTGAGTTCAGTAAACATAGTTTAACAGAAACTCAGTGGAAGTGTTGAGTTCAGTAAACATAGTTTAACAGAAACTCAGTGGAAGTGTTGAGTTCAGTAAACATAGTTTAACAGAAACTCAGTGGAAGTGTTGAGTTCAGTAAACATAGTTTAACAGAAACTCAGTGGAAGTGTTGAGTTCAGTAAACATAGTTTAAACTCAGTGGAAGTGTTGAGTTCAGTAACAGAAACTCAGTGGAAGTGTTGAGTTCAGTAAACATAGTTTAACAGAAACTCAGTGGAAGTGTTGAGTTCAGTAAACATAGTTTAACAGAAACTCAGTGGAAGTGTTGAGTTCAGTAAACATAGTTTAACAGAAACTCAGTGGAAGTGTTGAGTTCAGTAAACATAGTTTAACAGAAACTCAGTGGAAGTGTTGAGTTCAGTAAACATAGTTTAACAGAAACTCAGTGGAAGTGTTGAGTTCAGTAAACATAGTTTAACAGAAACTCAGTGGAAGTGTTGAGTTCAGTAAACATAGTTTAACAGAAACTCAGTGGAAGTGTTGAGTTCAGTAAACATAGTTTAACAGAAACTCAGTGGAAGTGTTGAGTTCAGTAAACATAGTTTAACAGAAACTCAGTGGAAGTGTTTAGTTCAGTAAACATAGTTTAACAGAAACTCACTAGAAGTGTTGAGTTGGAAGTGTTGAGTGGAAGTGTTGAGTTGTAAACATAGTTTAACAGAAACTCAGTGGAAGTGTTGAGTTCAGTAAACATAGTTTAACAAAAACTCAGTGGAAGTGTTTAGTTCAGTAAACATAGTTTAACAGAAACTCAGTGGAAGTGTTGAGTTCAGTAAACATAGTTTAACAGAAACTCAGTGGAAGTGTTGAGTTCAGTAAACATAGTTTAACAGAAACTCAGTGGAAGTGTTGAGTTCAGTAAACATAGTTTAACAGAAACTCAGTGGAAGTGTTGAGTTCAGTAAACATAGTTTAACAGAAACTCAGTGGAAGTGTTGAGTTCAGTAAACATAGTTTAACAGAAACTCAGTGGAAGTGTTGAGTTCAGTAAACATAGTTTAACAGAAACTCAGTGGAAGTGTTGAGTTCAGTAAACATAGTTTAACAGAAACTCAGTGGAAGTGTTGAGTTCAGTAAACATAGTTTAACAGAAACTCAGTGGAAGTGTTGAGTTCAGTAACAGAACATAGTTTAACAGAAACTCAGTGGAAGTGTTGAGTTCAGTAAACATAGTTTAACAGAAACTCAGTGGAAGTGTTGAGTTCAGTAAACATAGTTTAACAGAAACTCAGTGGAAGTGTTGAGTTCAGTAAACATAGTTTAACAGAAACTCAGTGGAAGTGTTGAGTTCAGTAAACATAGTTTAACAGAAACTCAGTGGAAGTGTTGAGTTCAGTAAACATAGTTTAACAGAAACTCAGTGGAAGTGTTGAGTTCAGTAAACATAGTTTAACAGAAACTCAGTGGAAGTGTTGAGTTCAGTAAACATAGTTTAACAGAAACTCAGTGGAAGTGTTGAGTTCAGTAAACATAGTTTAACAGAAACTCAGTGGAAGTGTTGAGTTCAGTAAACATAGTTTAAACAGAAACTTTAACAGAAACTCAGTGAGTGTTGAGTAAACATAGTTTAACAGAAACTCAGTGGAAGTGTTGAGTTCAGTAAACATAGTTTAACAGAAACTCAGTGGAAGTGTTGAGTTCAGTAAACATAGTTTAACAGAAACTCAGTGGAAGTGTTGAACAGAAACTCAGTGGAAGTGTTGAGTTCAGTAAACATAGTTTAACAGAAACTCAGTGGAAGTGTTGAGTTCAGTAAACATAGTTTAACAGAAACTCAGTGGAAGTGTTGAGTTCAGTAAACATAGTTTAACAGAAACTCAGTGGAAGTGTTGAGTTCAGTAAACATAGTTTAACAGAAACTCAGTGGAAGTGTTGAGTTCAGTAAACATAGTTTAACAGAAACTCAGTGGAAGTGTTGAGTTCAGTAAACATAGTTTAACAGAAACTCAGTGGAAGTGTTGAGTTCAGTAAACATAGTTTAACAGAAACTCAGTGGAAGTGTTGAGTTCAGTAAACATAGTTTAACAGAAACTCAGTGGAAGTGTTGAGTTCAGTAAACATAGTTTAACAGAAACTCAGTGGAAGTGTTGAGTTCAGTAAACATAGTTTAACAGAAACTCAGTGGAAGTGTTGAGTTCAGTAAATTTAACAGAAACTCAGTGGAAGTGTTGAGTTCAGTAAACATAGTTTAACAGAAACTCAGTGGAAGTGTTGAGTTCAGTAAACATAGTTTAACAGAAACTCAGTGGAAGTGTTGAGTTCAGTAAACATAGTTTAACAGAAACTCAGTGGAAGTGTTGAGAAACATCAGTTTGAAACTCAGAAGTGTTGAGTTCAGTAAACATAGTTTAACAGAAACTCAGTGGAAGTGTTGAGTTCAGTAAACATAGTTTAACAGAAACTCAGTGGAAGTGTTGAGTTCAGTAAACATAGTTTAACAGAAACTCAGTGGAAGTGTTGAGTTCAGTAAACATAGTTTAACAGAAACTCAGTGGAAGTGTTGAGTTCAGTAAACATAGTTTAACAGAAACTCAGTGGAAGTGTTGAGTTCAGTAAACATAGTTTAACAGAAACTCAGTGGAAGTGTTGAGTTCAGTAAACATAGTTTAACAGAAACTCAGTGGAAGTGTTGAGTTCAGTAAACATAGTTTAACAGAAACTCAGTGGAAGTGTTGAGTTCAGTAAACATAGTTTAACAGAAACTCAGTGGAAGTGTTGAGTTCAGTAAACATAGTTTAACAGAAACTCAGTGGAAGTGTTGAGTTCAGAAACTCAGTGGAAGTGTTGAGTTCAGTAAACATAGTTTAACAGAAACTCAGTGGAAGTGTTGAGTTCAGTAAACATAGTTTAACAGAAACTCAGTGGAAGTGTTGAGTTCAGTAAACATAGTTTAACAGAAACTCAGTGGAAGTGTTGAGTTCAGTAAACATAGTTTAACAGAAACTCAGTGGAAGTGTTGAGTTCAGTAAACATAGTTTAACAGAAACTCAGTGGAAGTGTTGAGTTCAGTAAACATAGTTTAACAGAAACTCAGTGGAAGTGTTGAGTTCAGTAAACATAGTTTAACAGAAACTCAGTGGAAGTGTTGAGTTCAGTAAACATAGTTTAACAGAAACTCAGTGGAAGTGTTGAGTTCAGTAAACATAGTTTAACAGAAACTCAGTGGAAGTGTTGAGTTCAGTAAACATAGTTTAACAGAAACTCAGTGGAAGTGTTGAGTTCAGTAAACATAGTTTAACAGAAACTCAGTGGAAGTGTTGAGTTCAGTAAACATAGTTTAACAGAAACTCAGTGGAAGTGTTGAGTTCAGTAAACATAGTTTAACAGAAACTCAGTGGAAGTGTTGAGTTCAGTAAACATAGTTTAACAGAAACTCAGTGGAAGTGTTGAGTTCAGTAAACATAGTTTAACAGAAACTCAGTGGAAGTGTTGAGTTCAGTAAACATAGTTTAACAGAAACTCAGTGGAAGTGTTGAGTTCAGTAAACATAGTTTAACAGAAACTCAGTGGAAGTGTTGAGTTCAGTAAACATAGTTTAACAGAAACTCAGTGGAAGTGTTGAGTTCAGTAAACATAGTTTAACAGAAACTCAGTGGAAGTGTTGAGTTCAGTAAACATAGTTTAACAGAAACTCAGTGGAAGTGTTGAGTTCAGTAAACATAGTTTAACAGAAACTCAGTGGAAGTGTTGAGTTCAGTAAACATAGTTTAACAGAAACTCAGTGGAAGTGTTGAGTTCAGTAAACATAGTTTAACAGAAACTCAGTGGAAGTGTTGAGTTCAGTAAACATAGTTTAACAGAAACTCAGTGGAAGTGTTGAGTTCAGTTAACAGAAACTCAGTGGAAGTGTTGAGTTCAGTAAACATAGTTTAACAGAAACTCAGTGGAAGTGTTGAGTTCAGTAAACATAGTTTAACAGAAACTCAGTGGAAGTGTTGAGTTCAGTAAACATAGTTTAACAGAAACTCAGTGGAAGTGTTGAGTTCAGTAAACATAGTTTAACAGAAACTCAGTGGAAGTGTTGAGTTCAGTAAACATAGTTTAACAGAAACTCAGTGGAAGTGTTGAGTTCAGTAAACATAGTTTAACAGAAACTCAGTGGAAGTGTTGAGTTCAGTAAACATAGTTTAACAGAAACTCAGTGGAAGTGTTGAGTTCAGTAAACATAGTTTAACAGAAACTCAGTGGAAGTGTTGAGTTCAGTAAACATAGTTTAACAGAAACTCAGTGGAAGTGTTGAGTTCAGTAAACATAGTTTAACAGAAACTCAGTGGAAGTGTTGAGTTCAGTAAATATAGTTTAACAGAAACTCAGTGGAAGTGTTGAGTTCAGTAAACATAGTTTAACAGAAACTCAGTGGAAGTGTTGAGTTCAGTAAACATAGTTTAACAGAAACTCAGTGGAAGTGTTGAGTTCAGTAAACATAGTTTAACAGAAACTCAGTGGAAGTGTTGAGTTCAGTAAACATAGTTTAACAGAAACTCAGTGGAAGTGTTGAGTTCAGTAAACATAGTTTAACAGAAACTCAGTGGAAGTGTTGAGTTCAGTAAACATAGTTTAACAGAAACTCAGTGGAAGTGTTGAGTTCAGTAAACATAGTTTAACAGAAACTCAGTGGAAGTGTTGAGTTCAGTAAACATAGTTTAACAGAAACTCAGTGGAAGTGTTGAGTTCAGTAAACATAGTTTAACAGAAACTCAGTGGAAGTGTTGAGTTCAGTAAACATAGTTTAACAGAAACTCAGTGGAAGTGTTGAGTTCAGTAAACATAGTTTAACAGAAACTCAGTGGAAGTGTTGAGTTCAGTAAACATAGTTTAACAGAAACTCAGTGGAAGTGTTGAGTTCAGTAAACATAGTTTAACAGAAACTCAGTGGAAGTGTTGAGTTCAGTAAACATAGTTTAACAGAAACTCAGTGGAAGTGTTGAGTTCAGTAAACATAGTTTAACAGAAACTCAGTGGAAGTGTTGAGTTCAGTAAACATAGTTTAACAGAAACTCAGTGGAAGTGTTGAGTTCAGTAAACATAGTTTAACAGAAACTCAGTGGAAGTGTTGAGTTCAGTAAACATAGTTTAACAGAAACTCAGTGGAAGTGTTGAGTTCAGTAAACATAGTTTAACAGAAACTCAGTGGAAGTGTTGAGTTCAGTAAACATAGTTTAACAGAAACTCAGTGGAAGTGTTGAGTTCAGTAAACATAGTTTAACAGAAACTCAGTGGAAGTGTTGAGTTCAGTAAACATAGTTTAACAGAAACTCAGTGGAAGTGTTGAGTTCAGTAAACATAGTTTAACAGAAACTCAGTGGAAGTGTTGAGTTCAGTAAACATAGTTTAACAGAAACTCAGTGGAAGTGTTGAGTTCAGTAAACATAGTTTAACAGAAACTCAGTGGAAGTGTTGAGTTCAGTAAACATAGTTTAACAGAAACTCAGTGGAAGTGTTGAGTTCAGTAAACATAGTTTAACAGAAACTCAGTGGAAGTGTTGAGTTCAGTAAACATAGTTTAACAGAAACTCAGTGGAAGTGTTGAGTTCAGTTTAACAGAAACATAGTTTAACAGAAACTCAGTGGAAGTGTTGAGTTCAGTAAACATAGTTTAACAGAAACTCAGTGGAAGTGTTGAGTTCAGTAAACATAGTTTAACAGAAACTCAGTGGAAGTGTTGAGTTCAGTAAACATAGTTTAACAGAAACTCAGTGGAAGTGTTGAGTTCAGTAAACATAGTTTAACAGAAACTCAGTGGAAGTGTTGAGTTCAGTAAACATAGTTTAACAGAAACTCAGTGGAAGTGTTGAGTTCAGTAAACATAGTTTAACAGAAACTCAGTGGAAGTGTTGAGTTCAGTAAACATAGTTTAACAGAAACTCAGTGGAAGTGTTGAGTTCAGTAAACATAGTTTAACAGAAACTCAGTGGAAGTGTTGAGTTCAGTAAACATAGTTTAACAGAAACTCAGTGGAAGTGTTGAGTTCAGTAAACATAGTTTAACAGAAACTCAGTGGAAGTGTTGAGTTCAGTAAACATAGTTTAACAGAAACTCAGTGGAAGTGTTGAGTTCAGTAAACATAGTTTAACAGAAACTCAGTGGAAGTGTTGAGTTCAGTAAACATAGTTTAACAGAAACTCAGTGGAAGTGTTGAGTTCAGTAAACATAGTTTAACAGAAACTCAGTGGAAGTGTTGAGTTCAGTAAACATAGTTTAACAGAAACTCAGTGGAAGTGTTGAGTTCAGTAAACATAGTTTAACAGAAACTCAGTGGAAGTGTTGAGTTCAGTAAACATAGTTTAACAGAAACTCAGTGGAAGTGTTGAGTTCAGTAAACATAGTTTAACAGAAACTCAGTGGAAGTGTTGAGTTCAGTAAACATAGTTTAACAGAAACTCAGTGGAAGTGTTGAGTTCAGTAACAGAAACATAGTTTAACAGAAACTCAGTGGAAGTGTTGAGTTCAGTAAACATAGTTTAACAGAAACTCAGTGGAAGTGTTGAGTTCAGTAAACATAGTTTAACAGAAACTCAGTGGAAGTGTTGAGTTCAGTAAACATAGTTTAACAGAAACTCAGTGGAAGTGTTGAGTTCAGTAAACATAGTTTAACAGAAACTCAGTGGAAGTGTTGAGTTCAGTAAACATAGTTTAACAGAAACTCAGTGGAAGTGTTGAGTTCAGTAAACATAGTTTAACAGAAACTCAGTGGAAGTGTTGAGTTCAGTAAACATAGTTTAACAGAAACTCAGTGGAAGTGTTGAGTTCAGTAAACATAGTTTAACAGAAACTCAGTGGAAGTGTTGAGTTCAGTAAACATAGTTTAACAGAAACTCAGTGGAAGTGTTGAGTTCAGTAAACATAGTTTAACAGAAACTCAGTGGAAGTGTTGAGTTCAGTAAACATAGTTTAACAGAAACTCAGTGGAAGTGTTGAGTTCAGTAACAGTTTAACAGAAACTCAGTGGAAGTGTTGAGTTCAGTAAACATAGTTTAACAGAAACTCAGTGGAAGTGTTGAGTTCAGTAAACATAGTTTAACAGAAACTCAGTGGAAGTGTTGAGTTCAGTAAACATAGTTTAACAGAAACTCAGTGGAAGTGTTGAGTTCAGTAAACATAGTTTAACAGAAACTCAGTGGAAGTGTTGAGTTCAGTAAACATAGTTTAACAGAAACTCAGTGGAAGTGTTGAGTTCAGTAAACATAGTTTAACAGAAACTCAGTGGAAGTGTTGAGTTCAGTAAACATAGTTTAACAGAAACTCAGTGGAAGTGTTGAGTTCAGTAAACATAGTTTAACAGAAACTCAGTGGAAGTGTTGAGTTCAGTAAACATAGTTTAACAGAAACTCAGTGGAAGTGTTGAGTTCAGTAAACATAGTTTAACAGAAACTCAGTGGAAGTGTTGAGTTCAGTAAACATAGTTTAACAGAAACTCAGTGGAAGTGTTGAGTTCAGTAAACATAGTTTAACAGAAACTCAGTGGAAGTGTTGAGTTCAGTAAACATAGTTTAACAGAAACTCAGTGGAAGTGTTGAGTTCAGTAAACATAGTTTAACAGAAACTCAGTGGAAGTGTTGAGTTCAGTAAACATAGTTTAACAGAAACTCAGTGGAAGTGTTGAGTTCAGTAAACATAGTTTAACAGAAACTCAGTGGAAGTGTTGAGTTCAGTAAACATAGTTTAACAGAAACTCAGTGGAAGTGTTGAGTTCAGTAAACATAGTTTAACAGAAACTCAGTGGAAGTGTTGAGTTCAGTAAACATAGTTTAACAGAAACTCAGTGGAAGTGTTGAGTTCAGTAAACATAGTTTAACAGAAACTCAGTGGAAGTGTTGAGTTCAGTAAACATAGTTTAACAGAAACTCAGTGGAAGTGTTGAGTTCAGTAAACATAGTTTAACAGAAACTCAGTGGAAGTGTTGAGTTCAGTAAACATAGTTTAACAGAAACTCAGTGGAAGTGTTGAGTTCAGTGAACATAGTTTAACAGAAACTCAGTGGAACATGTAACAGAAACTCAGTGGAAGTGTTGAAACATAGTTTAACAGAAACTCAGTGGAAGTGTTGAGTTCAGTAAACATAGTTTAACAGAAACTCAGTGGAAGTGTTGAGTTCAGTAAACATAGTTTAACAGAAACTCAGTGGAAGTGTTGAGTTCAGTAAACATAGTTTAACAGAAACTCAGTGGAAGTGTTGAGTTCAGTAAACATAGTTTAACAGAAACTCAGTGGAAGTGTTGAGTTCAGTAAACATAGTTTAACAGAAACTCAGTGGAAGTGTTGAGTTCAGTAAACATAGTTTAACAGAAACTCAGTGGAAGTGTTGAGTTCAGTAAACATAGTTTAACAGAAACTCAGTGGAAGTGTTGAGTTCAGTAAACATAGTTTAACAGAAACTCAGTGGAAGTGTTGAGTTCAGTAAACATAGTTTAACAGAAACTCAGTGGAAGTGTTGAGTTCAGTAAACATAGTTTAACAGAAACTCAGTGGAAGTGTTGAGTTCAGTAAACATAGTTTAACAGAAACTCAGTGGAAGTGTTGAGTTCAGTAAACAACAGTGTTGAGTTTAACAGAAACTCAGTGGAAGTGTTGAGTTCAGTAAACATAGTTTAACAGAAACTCAGTGGAAGTGTTGAGTTCAGTAAACATAGTTTAACAGAAACTCAGTGGAAGTGTTGAGTTCAGTAAACATAGTTTAACAGAAACTCAGTGGAAGTGTTGAGTTCAGTAAACATAGTTTAACAGAAACTCAGTGGAAGTGTTGAGTTCAGTAAACATAGTTTAACAGAAACTCAGTGGAAGTGTTGAGTTCAGTAAACATAGTTTAACAGAAACTCAGTGGAAGTGTTGAGTTCAGTAAACATAGTTTAACAGAAACTCAGTGGAAGTGTTGAGTTCAGTAAACATAGTTTAACAGAAACTCAGTGGAAGTGTTGAGTTCAGTAAACATAGTTTAACAGAAACTCAGTGGAAGTGTTGAGTTCAGTAAACATAGTTTAACAGAAACTCAGTGGAAGTGTTGAGTTCAGTAAACATAGTTTAACAGAAACTCAGTGGAAGTGTTGAGTTCAGTAAACATAGTTTAACAGAAACTCAGTGGAAGTGTTGAGTTCAGTAAACATAGTTTAACAG